>NC_134460.1:134929747-135232777 GCF_047948215.1 Lycorma delicatula
TTTAAAATTTTAATTAAGTAAAATACGGAACGTTGACGTATTACGTAAATACTTGTAATCTTTCTTATTTTATTGTTACAAACCTTCTGTTCAAAATTGGGTACTAAATTATTACGTAAAATACCACATCACCTTATCTAAAAAAAAACTTATTTACCCGATTAAAAATATTTTATACTAATGCTCTTGATAATTCGAATAAATAAATAAATGTGTGTAATGCTTATTTATACAAACTGGTCTTGTTTGACACTATGAGAACGAGAGAAACTAATTGATCGGTACAAAGAATAGTTACCACCATCCAGTATCTCATGCCAGGTTTTCTAAGGAGATAATGATTCTGGTTGTCTTCTTTTCTAAGCCAACACTTTTTCACATCAGCATGCTCATTTTACCGAAATGCGATGTGATTCGAACCTACAGTGATTTTCGCGTTTGTTGACATAGTATCTTCTTTAATTTCTGGATCACAATAACTTTATTGAAAATGGTAATTTTCTGGTGGAAGTGTAAAAAAGTAAGCAGATTTGGGTAATTTCAAACCTTTCTTGGGTATCTTTTTTCTTTAGCCTCCGGGACCACAAAGTATTGCTATTGTATTCCACGTTAGCTATTGCTTTAGTGGATGCGATGAAAAGACAATTTTGTAGCGTTTGAAAAGGCCATGGCCTAACCGGGATTCGAACCCGGACCACTGGATGAAAGGCCGAGACGCTACCACTCGCCCCATGGAGGCCGGGTACAGTGAATATAATGTGGTATCTAGCCATCTACGAGTTAAATCTATCACCATGTATGTGTTAAAATCACTCAATTTTTTTTTTTTTTTATTAGAAAATTTCGACATGAAGTGTCTACTTCCTATATTTTTAAATATGGAAACACGTATAGTTATTTAAACAGAAAAAATTTTTCGTTCAGTAGTTTTGTATAAATTCCTACTATAATAAGAAAAAAATACTAAAATCTAATTGTTTCTTACAATATAATTTGTTAATATTTCATAAAAATTATACGAAACATTTTTTAGAAATTAGTATTTAATTTTCCGAGATAATTATTTTTGTCTATACCATGGAGAATTTTTTACATAAATTTTATTTTAGATCGATTACGTATTTCGACTACAGACTATATAAGCTGTCATTTTACTACACATCCAACGTTTCCTAAACATCCTTAACGCTTTATTTTTACTTCCTTGTACAAAGTATAGGAAGTATTGTGATTGCGAAAAATTTCGGTTTTCAGATTTCAATGGATATTTCCGTTGAAATCTTACAATTCTCTTAACATCAACGGAAATATACAATCAAAAGGGGAGATGCATACCTAGATGTTACAACAGTCCTAAATAAAAAATGTTAACATTATACGGCTAATCGTTTTTGAGTTATGCGAGATACATACGTACATATAGACGTTATGCCAAAACTATCAAAATGGAATCAGGGATGGTCATAATGGATAATTCCGATGAAATCTGAAAACCGAAATTTTTCGCGATCACAATACTTCCTTTACTTCGTACAAGGAGCTGACAATGTATATGTAATTTAATCGGCGTACAAAGAAATCATTTGGTGTCCAAATCAGATTTTTATTTTCATACTGATACATACATGTTTGGTACCTAATAATATTCGTATAATGATTCTACCTTAGCGTGAGATTAAAAGTTGAAGATAAAAACAAGTGATAAATTTTAATCCCAAAAGCTTTATTTATAGGTATGGAATGGAATGCAAAAGTGGCGGGAGTATCTTTCCCTTCGAATCGCAGAGCCTGGACAGTGTGGGCCATTGCTGCTGTATGATTCTATAATCGGGCGTGTTTCAGGGGTTTATTTTTAGTGTCGGTTATAGGTTTTATTTTTCGTTAAATTTATGGACGGATTTGTGATTAGCATTCCTATCCTTTTTTGACCAGCGATTTATAGGTAAAATTATTAAAAATATACTTATTTTTAACTATAAACAATTAAGCGGATAGTCACTAATGAACTTTAAAACTGTAGGAATATTTAAATTTATTCTCCTGAATAATATCTTTACTTATGAAAGATGAAGATTATCTTATGGGTTTTAAGATTTTTAATTATTACGAACTCATGAGTAAAAATAATTAATTACTGGAGATAATTTGTTTTGGCTACTTCTTCTATTCTCTTTGGAGACGTTTTTTAAATTTTTTAATTGAACAATATTTCATTATATATTCAAGGATTCATATTTTTTTATTTCACGAAGCAATTTAACTTAGGCTCTCTTAAAAATAAAATTGTTACCTAGAAATATTGTTGCTATTAATTAAAAATTCTATATTAAAGAAAGAAATTTATATACTCGTATAAACGTTAATAAGCGATAATAAGCGGCGCTGAGCCAAAGAACAGAAAATTTTGAATTTGTATTCTGTGAAAAAGAAATGGTACAAGGAAATATAAAACATACAATCAATACAATGCATTATTGGGACAAAAGTGTTTGGTAAGACGAGGGTTATTTTATCAAAGTAAATTTACAGCTTAAAGTTATATGATTTAATTTGAACTACTTATTTGTTTTTATCTAAGTGTTACTATACACAAGAAAATAATTTTCCTTACATATAATCATGCACTTATATATGTGGTTGCAACTTATCAATCATTAGTTACGGGGTAAACAGTTAGTTCGACATTATAATATACCATTCTGTTTTTTCTTGTACTACTCGTATAATTCAGGTGAGATAACTAGAAGTGTGCTTTTTTTTAATAAATTATACCGATTCAACTTGCTAACAAGCTGTTTACATATATTATATTTAGTCAAGTACATAAGAAAATGTTCTATGATTACTGACATGTTTTTGTTTGGTTAAAATATAATGAGTATATCCAAGCACGTTCCATTTTTTTTTCAACTATCACATCCGGTTACTAATCAGTGATTTACTACCCAAGGAATAACCCTAATAGTGGAATATATTATGAACATATATTTTTATTTTATTTTATCCGAATTTATTATTATTATTTGTAGAGGTTATTTAAAATAAAAAAATTCTGACATAATTAACGATTTAAAAAACTTGCTGCTAAGTACTACTGCATGACGTTCCAGCTACGCCTGTCAAGTCACACAACAGCGTATGAGTTTCCCAGCTTTTTCACTGCAAAACCTTTTCGGAGAAGTCTGCAATTCAATTATTAAAATTCTTATTTTTGTTTTCATAACAAATTTTAAATATAAGTAACAGAAAAAATTTCCTAATCTTTAAAAATTCTGGAACCCCTGAATCATGTGATTATAATGATTACCAAAAAAAGATTTACGCATAAAAATTTCCAAATTTCAATTAAAAAAGTTTTGATTTTGTGGGGATCCCTTACTCTTTGGGAACAATTCATTTTTTCCTACAACTAGTATATTGTATTTACAATCGGCTCCTTAAGTGGAAGTAAATCGTTTGATAATAATCACGTGATAGGGGGTTCTTAAGGAACTACCATAATAATAGTAATCAGTAAACTGTAACCTCAATGTTCATTAGAAAAAAAATATATATCTGCCAACACTTCATAGTCCATAAATCAAACAACAAATTAAAAAAACACAAATAATCAAGCGATAGCTAGTGAAACAAAGAACAAAACATTCTGTAGCTACTCGTATAAAAAAAAATAAAATAAAAAATAAATAAAGAAGTAAACAAAATGAACATCACTAGATTTGGTAACAATAACTGCAAACTGTCATTCAATATCCCCAAGACAAGCACATGAGACGTTTCAACCTTCGGACATCCCCACTTTTATCAAGTAGATTGATTACTAAGTGGTTGACGTCATTTTGTAAAGGTTGTTGGTATTTAACACTGTGCTGTCTCAACCTCATGAACCGTCGGAAGCTCCAGATATTCGTGAAACCTTTCATTCTGTGTGAACCATGGCGCCTCTGCAGTTCTTGTTACCTTGTTTCGGAAGTGTTGTATGATATCTTCGTTACTACTACTTGCTGTCCCCCACAACTCCAAGCCATAAGTCCAAATATATTGAATGAATGAAATATGTCTTTTTTGTTTTTTTTTTTTGCTCTATTTCCCTTCGGTTTAAATATTAGAACACATTTTTTTTTTTTTGGTATTTTATACATCATAAAAAATTTTAAAATGTACATCAAAAAAATCTACAATTTTCCAAAATTATAAACCCGGATTTTAGACAATGAAAAGTTTGTTGAAAATTTTTGTTTTTGTTTTAGCCTTTACTGAAGTGGGTGTTAGATATAGAAAGAAAATTTTACTTAAGCAAATTTGTTAAACTTAAAAGAAATATGAATAATTTTAGAAAACATTATTTTAAATTTATGCCCTATATCTAAAAAAAAATAATATTTTATTTTTTGACTGCAGCTCTTTTAATTTTTATTATTAAAATAACTTTTTTTTTCACTTTATGGGCAATTAAAATGGAAGTAGCTTTGGCCCGTAAAATATAAACCGGATCCAAAATAAGAAGCAATTTTTTTTCATTGTCATCATAAAAGTTATAATTATTTTTTCAATATTTTTAAACAATTCTTTTTTTTTAATTTATGCCTTTTTGTTAAGGTTCACTTCTTTATAAAAAAAAAAAATGTTTACTTAATTGTATCTACAGAGTAAGGGAGCCTCGAAAATCAATCTTTTTTTTTTTGTTTTTTGAGATCTGAAAATTTTAATACATAAATCTTATTTTGGTAATCATTTACTATTACTGATCTTTTTCGAAATCGTTAAACTAATTTCGTCATTTTTCACTTCTGAATGATGTATAGTATATGTAGTTTAGATGTTATACCAAAAATATTTAAGGGACAAAACACTTTTGATATTAGAATAGTCGTTGTCAATAATAAGAATCCTGCGCCGGGCTCATTAGGGAAAATCCTTCATCCGGCATACCAAGCCTCCCGAAATGTAGCTGAAATTCAACCCTATACACTTGTAGAGACATATTTACTGTATTCAGCTCAGCATTTGGTAGTAACATTTTGTCACCCAAAATTCTGTGGAAGGTATATTAATAATTTTGTTAAATGTAGTTGTTAAGACTCAGGGTTATTTAAATTACTTATTTAGTTTTTAAATACTCTTATAAATGTTCACTTTTTTGTTGTTCCTGTTTAAATGTTGGAACTCTAATTTCATTTAATGCAGGACTTTTAAATTTAAAGATCATTGGTTTCGGTCGGATTTAGCGGCTCTTCACAGTGAACACAGCTCCTTTCGGATCCACTCGGCTCCTATCGGCATCACTCGGCTCTTTACAGTTCACACGGCTCCTATCGGCATCACTCGGCTCGTTACAGTCACACGGCTCATTTCGGTAGCACTCGGCTTCTGACGATTCACTGGCTCACGTACAGTATATAAGCAAGCTCATCACATCCAGCTCTCCGATTAGTCTACTTCAAGTACAGTGTGATTCAAAGAAACGGGAAATTTAAAAAATTAAATAACGTTAATGAAAATTTTTTTTTAGAAAATGAATTTTATTTCATTTAATTGTACAAATGTTGCCATTTTAGGATACATTCATTTTAGTATATTTTTTAAAGATGACATCTTACAGGTGACCTCCTCTTCTACGTAAACACTCACGAAGTCTCTTCGTTAAATCGTTCATGGTTTGACGTAACATCTCAACTGGAATTTCCGCAATTGCTTCTCGGATCATTGCCTTCAGTTCTTCCGTTGTAGCAGGTCTACTGTGGAACACTTTGCTTTTAAGGTGACCCCACAAAAAGTAATCGCAAGCTGAGAGATCAGGCGATCTGGGAGGCCATCTAATGTCACCATTTCGTGAAATGACACGTTGTCCAAACAATCGGCGTACAGCTGCCATCGATATTCGTGCAGTATGTGACGTTGCTCCGTCTTTTTGAAACCAGGCTGTGTTAAGAATCGGTGGAAATCTCTTTTGTTATTCCACAACAAAGGTTTCAAGCACGGCTACGTAACGAGCCAACGCCACTGTAATCGCAAGACCGTTGTCATCCTCAAAAAAATAAGGGCCTATAACACCGTAAGATGACAAAGCACACCACACGGTCACTTTCTGGCTGTGCAACGGACGCTGGTGTAGCTGCGTAGGATTTTCTTGTGCCCAGTATCTGAAATTTTGCTTGTTAACAAATCCACTGAGGTGGAAATGCGCTTCGTCTGACATCCACAGATCGTGAACAAACTCTTCGTTATCATTTATCTTCTGAAGCATTACATTACAGAATTGTGCTCGCACAACTGCATCGTTCGGTTTCAGTTCCTGGACGATCTGCAAATTGTACGGATGGAATTGCAAGTCCTTCACTAACATTCTTCGAACACTTGAACTATGCAATTGTAAAGATGCTGAGAGACGACGGATTGACCGATGTGGACTTCGTGTGACAGCATCTTGTAAAGCTTGAACATTCTGTGGTGTACGGACGGTTCGCTCACGGCCTGGAGGGTTCTTTTTCATTGCCGAACCAGTTTCCTGAAAATTAAATATCCATGTTTTAATTGCATGTGCTGATGGAACACGGTCGTGCCGTCCCAGATTAAAATGACGGCGAAATTCTCTACGCGCTCCCTCCACACTGTCATTGTTTTTGTAAAACGCTTTGATAGCAAATGCCCGTTGCGTACCACTCCAAGGATCCATGACAACTAAATGGCAGGTTAGGTTAGAGAGGCTGGCGCCACACGGCTACCAACACAACTTTCAAAATTTCCCTTTTCTTTGAATCACCCTTTATTATTATTACGTTTATGGATTCAATAACATATATAAAGATTCACATGTATATGAATGTTATTTACAATTCTCAGTAAAATAATTACAATCGTTACTATATAAAATTTAATTTATTTATATGAATCAGCGCCAATTTTCTACATACACAGTAGTTACCATGTGTGACATATAGAAATTAAAATTTTCCATCAAATATATTTCAAGCTTTTTGCTTTGGATAACAGTTTTACAGTAATTTTTTTCGTAGTACACTAGAGAAAAATCACCAAAATTAATATAAAGTTGTTGATTCAAAAGAAAAATCCGGTAATTTAACATTAATAATTTTTGTACTCTATTAAGGAACCATATAGTTATTTTTTCCACAAAAGTTAAGATACGCTTTTACTGTGCGTCCGCAAGGCGCAAATGGTTAATCCTTAGCCTTCCAGTAATTCGAAGTTCGAAAAAATCACTTTTATTTTAATTACTATTTTCTCCCACCATCATTTTCTTGGTAAATTCTGTTTTTGGTTCGTCATGAATTCTAATAAAAATAAGACCTGCAGCCTGGCAATTCATATATGAAACAATTTACAGGTACATTCATTACACGAACAAGGAATGTAGCAATTTACAAGCTCCAAATAAGGAAAGCTGCGTTAGATATGTGGAGACTTTCGGAATATCTTACAAATTAATTTATCAAAAAATCATTCTCATATGATTGACAGTTAAAAGACTTATCGTGGTTTTTTGTGAAAGTCAATATAAGAAGAATTATCGTATCAGTTTTCCGCCTATATCATCTATTAATGGTGTTTTAATAAGATCTCCGTGGAGGAGTGGTAGCATTTTGGCCTTTCATCAGGGGTTCCCGGGTCCATATCCCGGTCAGTATGAGATTTTTCATACGCTACAAAATTCCATTTCCATATTTCTACGAATAAGCTTGTCTGTAAGTTGCGGTGAATTAATTCATTAAAAACCGGATGAAAATATGCTGAATGTTCGTATGTACGCATGTGTTTGGTTATAGGTGTTGCACCCTAAATCACCTAATATCTCCACAACGACTCGACCGATTTTGACCAAACTTGGGCAGATTGCTGCTATGGATGGGGCATTGATACCGTTAAATTTTCAAGTTAAAAGGTCAAGGGGGTGAGGCTGTAGAGCCAGGTCACCCTCAGTATCTCGAGATTTCGCCTAATTAAGGTCTTATTTTTCTTAGGCACATTTGTTAACAATTAAAAAAGTAATAATACTGTCAAAGAAATTGCAAAATCGCACTCCCACCCCAAAAAAAAAAATGCTCTAAATAAGCTAGTGGCTGAGTGGGTATAGTTTGTCATTAGTAACCCTCTCACCACAAGGAGCGCTAGTGTAGCATTGATGTACAGCTGCTGTAGTTGTCTTCTATGTTGTAACGTCACAGGTGAGCGGTAGAATTAAATATATGAATAATATTTAAAGTGTAAAAAATAAGTGGCCGCTAGTACCGCCACACCTGCGCGAATGAAATACTGTATAAGCGCGGTTTAGTTATGTCATGAATTAAATAATAAAAAAAAATTCTATTTAAATAAAATGATAAAATATTTTAAATTAAGTTGTGCCTGTAAGCCGTGCATCAGAAAAAAGCCACGTGGTGGGAAAGTCCTACAACTGTTTAATTCATTAAAAAACTACACCGTCTTTTTATAAAGACGGTTGATTAAAAAAGTTTTTATAAAAAGTTGATTTGTATCTACATTTTTTATCTGTTTATTTTAATTAATTTTCATTATAACTTAATGCGTAATAATTTTTTTTTAACATTTTTTTATTTATTTAGATGCATTTTGACCCTCAGAAAGTTGAATCATTTGCTTAAAATAATGAAAAATAATTTCTTCCACAATTTTTATAATCCTATATTGCATATTTTGTAAAACTTGTACAAGGAAAAAGAAAATGATATGAATATATTTTCGGTGAAAACATGTCTGACAGTAAGTGAAACGCCCATAAAAAACTACGATTATATCATTAATATTCAATGTGGATGTGTACATCCATATTTACTTTTGAATTCGTAATAATTTTATTAAAAGCCAACAATACATCTGTGTATAGTAAAATAAATGTAGGAATGCTGACTGATATAAACGTGTAAAGCATTTTTCATTAGCTTCATATGGATAAGTTGCCAAGTTAGCGTAACAGATCTACATATGTGTTTATGTTGTAATAGTGTACTGGATACACTAATCTGTGTACATCAATTAACAGATGTTATTTTGAATTTTGCGGTATTTTTAACAATCTTACATACAGGTGTTTTATCAACGACTGTTTAATAAAAACAATAAAATTTCATTTAAAAAAAATAAAAGTGAAAATAAAATAGAAGTGTATTTTTCAATAACGCAGAGAGATTATGAACATTTAACGGGGGTAGTTCGAAAGGTTCATGATGTTTGCGGTCTTAATAAAGCAATGTCTCAGTGTCTTAATGAAATTATGTCTCGATTGTTTACAAGTTTAGTTGTACATTCAGCTCATATTGATATGCTGAGGAAGGCAACTACTACTGGACTTTATTTTCTGTGTTTAGCCTCCGGTAATTACTTTTCAGATAACACTTAAGAGGATGAATGAGGATGATATGTATGAGTGTAGTCTTGTACAGTCTCAGTTCGACCATTCCTGAGATGTGTGGTTAATTGAAACCCAACCACCAAAGAATACCTGTATCCACGATCTAGTATTCAAATCCGTGTAAAAATAACTGACTTTACTAGGACTTGAACGCTGGAACTCTCGACTTTCAGATCAGCTGATTTGACGCGTTCACCTCTAGACCAAGCCGGTGGATTAACTACTACTGGACTATCTCTAATATTCATACCGCTGCATCGCAGTCACTTTGATTATATTGTTATCATCTATATTCTGTGTTATAATAACATCAGATCACCGCAAATTGTAAAACTATTTGTGAAATTTGATAAAACTGGCCAAGTTACTGATGTGAAAACGTAATTCCGTAGATATAATGAAAGATCAGTTGAAAATATTACTATTGGTGAAAGTTTCGCTGAAAATCTAGGTTTGTTAATTCCAAGATGTTTACCATTTCAAAGACTAATTTACATTGCATTTTGGATAAAGATCTTTACTACACGCCTACAAAGTACCGCCAAGAGACCGTTCAGTGTCATGATTTGTTGATGGATATTAAAAATGTTGGCAGGTATCCGAAATTTTTCTTTAAAAAAATTATCGATCCTTAGTGATAAGGTCTATTTCTTACTGAATGGGTTCGTAAAATAAACAGAACTGCCGTGTGTGGGGTTTCGTAAACCGTAAGTTAATTGTTAAGCAACGTCTCTATTCATAACGAATGACTGTTTGCTGTGGTTTTGGGGACGGCTGTGTGATCGAATCGTATTTTACTGAGATGATGCTGCAACGATTATACTCAATGCGAAGCACTACCGTACGATGCTAATTCTGCGGTCTAATCGGACGAAATGGATTTGGCCGATGTTTACTTCCAACAGGATGGTGCTCCTAGCCACATAAATGGGCAAACGATCTCATTATTGTGTGAGAAATTCACTGGACAAAGGTTATGTCACGAAACGCTGACATAAATTGGAAGAAGTCTATATCTACACTAGACTAGATCCACAATCTAGACTGTAATGACAAAAAATCAACATTCGTATAACAAGAACATAAGCTGAAAATGTTCTGTATATTTTTCTCTCTAATGTGTAAAACTTTTACATTTATTTATTAATCTTATTCAAAGTTTGGAGAATAATTTATATATCATGTTTAATCTGTTATCTACTATACTTGAGAGACCTAACAATTAATTAGATGCAAAAATGCTACGGGAAATTATAAGCCTATGTTTTACAGTCAATTAGAAGAGGAAATGCAGGATAAAACATATCAAACTAAGTTGATGTAACCTTTTTTCCTGTTTAGCCTTAGGTATTCACTGTCAGGTATTACTTAAGAGGATAAATGAGGATGATATGTATGTGTGTAACAGAAGTGTAATCTTGCACAGTTTCAGGTCGATCATTTCTGAGATGTGTGGTTAATTGAAATCCAATCACCAAAGAACACCGATATCCACCGGTATTCAAATCCGTATAAAACTAATTGCCGTTTGATCTCTCGATTTCGAAATAAGCTGATTGGCGAAGACGGGTTCACCGCTAGACCAACCCGGTGGGTTAAGTTGATGTAACCTAGTTGAACTGGGTTTGACGGCTCACCTTTGTAATGTAGATACCTTACGGTACCTAGGTTAGATATTAACAGTTCCCTTTTTTAATTTTTTTTTTTATTATTGCGACTATGGACGTAATTATTAAGAAAGATTAGATAATAGATAAAAAATGGCAAGCCCTGATCGAGAATTAAACAGGTGACTAAATTCTGAAATCAAACCCATTATAATTGTCATATATACTCGTATTTATAAAAATAGTGCATAAATAGTTATTTAGCCGAACTAAACGCCCTTTCTTCCATATCGATCCACAAATTTTTTATCCTTCAGTAACAAATAAATTTAGTGCAATGAAGGATAAAAAGTCGGTCAGTTTTTTAAGAGAAAAACATTGCTATGTTCGTATAATTTGTTAGATGAAAATGGTATGCACTTTTATAAATTTTAATAGTTACAACGACTTTATATTTCGATTAAAACAAGCGGTAAGTTGAGTTGAATTATATGAGCTAGATTGATTGGCGAGGTGGTCGGTTGATATTTCGAGTCCAGCTATACTCTCCCTATTGAAAAAATAGAACATCTCAAACTAAGTTGATGTAACCTTTTTTTCTGTTTAGCCTCAGGTATTCACTGTCAGGTATTACTTTAGAGAATGAATGAAGATGATATGATGAGTATAACAGAAGTGTAATCTTGCACAGTCTCAGGTCGACCATTTCTGAGATGTGTGGTTAATTGAAATCCAACCACCAAAGAACACCTGTATCCACCGGTATTCAAATCCGTATAAAAGTAATTACCGCCCATTAGCACTAACAAAATTTTTCTACTGAAAATACTGAATTTTCAACAGAATCAGTTCATATCACTAATAACAAAAATAAAATAAGAAAATTGATTTTTTTAGTTGAAAAATTAATAGCACGCATTAAAAATTATACATCAGACAGAAGAACTAACAGTCGATTACTCTACTCGCCAAAGCAGAGTGCATTTGTAACTGGATTAATTAACGGGAAGCGTGTTTGATTGTTTTTCCAAACAAAAAAATCTTTAAAAAAAAATTTCTTGATCTTTAATCGAGAAATTATTAATTTAATATTATTAATTTTCTATATTTAGGCCTCTGTCTCATCGGTTCAATTAAAGTTACTACTGACGCGGGTAAAAGTAAAAAACGAAAAATAATCATACATATGTACAAATTACTCGAACATAATTAATTACCAAGCATAACGCTCATAGCGTGTCCTGTTACGACCGAGAAACTAATTGACGAAAACGTGGCAGAATGGTTGCGTCACGGCCTTTCATCCGGAGATCCCGGGTTCAAATCCCGGTAATGCATGGCATTTTTTATACGCTACAAAATTCCATTTCCATGTTTTCCCATGTGCAAGCCTTTTTTCTCTGTAAGCCTCTGTAACGAATTAATTCAGCAAGAAAAAAATCTTACCGACACTGCAATACCCTGCTTATTAACAGAAAATCACGGAATTTCTAAAAAATAATTACTTCATCTATAATTTGCTCCGTTTATTATTCTGTAAATTAAAGTTATTAAGCTGGGGTTTTTTTATACAATAAAACGCAATTAATTTACTATTGTTTTTTCTGCTGTTGTAAAGATTAAGTACTTGAAACGAAGTAATTTCGTATTATTTAATGTTGTTTAAGTTTTACACATTTACACAAAAAAAGTATGAGTATGTATTTGCTCCACCGAACATTGAAGTTATTTTCTGTCCATAAATGTGTATATTTGGAAATCGCTCTGTTGATAGCACTTTAATAGAACTCTGATCGAGTTTATTGCCTAGTTTGTAGGAGTATATCAGCTTAGAAATCACATAATTTAAGTTAAAAATGAGCTTGATCTTGTATCTCAACGGTAAGAGGATTACTGAATAACATAACGCTTCTTTTTAGTGTTTCAAATTCTTGAAATCTTTTGTCAGATTCTAAAATAATTTCTTCTATATTTACACTAAAATCCGAAAAATCAGGAATTTCATCATTTTTAAACTCTTCTGCTAGTTGGAGAGACCTCGAAATATGTGTCAAAGTTATTTTTTTTGTAATAAAAATTTTATTGCAAAAGAACGTTTCTGTGCGGCAACAGGAGTCGCCTATCAGAAAAGTTATAAAAAGTCATATTTTTATCTTACTTCTTTAATAATATTACTACTGAAGATTTTTATGGAATATTTTGTTTTTGCCCAGTTAAGTCTCAAAATTACGATACTTTCTTTTTTCTCAGTTGAATGACTTTTTATTCTTTGAATAACACAGAAATGCTAACTAATTATTATGCGACCGTCACTGTACTCCTGAAATCGGTTACGGTCCGCGAAGACTTAGAAACTGGCATCTCCTGAGTCTAGAACATTAATATGTGAGTGAAAGAAAGTATATGAACTTTAATGAAGTCTATATCTTTTTAGGGGTGATAAAAAATTAACTAATGCTAAATTTAGAACTGGCTGACTCGAAGAACTAAAGGTAAAGAATAAAAAGTTGAAAATTAAAAACCATTCACTGTTTTGTTATGCTTTCTCTTTGTTTGTTTTTAATCTCTATTCCATAACGTACGTTACCATAAATTAATCCGAGAACGTCTTTGCTAACTCTTTCAGAAATTTTCTTCAAAAATGTTTAATCTTTGAAAAAGTTTTTGGATGTCGTTTTACATCCTACAGTAATAAATTTGGAAACGTTTATAAATGAAGTAATTTGGAAAAAAAGGGATTATACCTATAGATCAGAAAAATCATGCTGTCTGACTGCAGTTAGATTTTTTTCAATGTATTTCTAAGTAAAAATTCATGTTAATTATAAATTAATTTTATCTATCTCCGCGGCAGGGTGTTATAACATCTTTATTCCGGTAAGTTCTGAGTTCGAATCCATTTTCACGGTTTAGGAATTTTTCATACAAATGATTCACATATATCCCTTCGCGCAAATCAGCTTATACGGTGTATTAATAATCAACTAATTTAAAAAAAAAAAACAACTAATCCATTTTCAGTGAAACATATTTTTCTGAAGAGAGAAAATTCACTATAATGTAATACATTCTTAAATAGTAGGGAGAAGTTGAAAACTAATTTAAAGCCTGTTAGATTATTAACGAAATCACTTATTAAATATGCTTGATTTTTGTTCTTTTGTGTACAGATTTTGAAAATATAGCGTTTATTTGTTTGCAGTACATTGTTATTTTTAATAAGAGTTGACCTGTGTCATTGCACCTTAAAAATAAATTCTATTTCAAATATATATTTTCTTTATTCTCGTAGAAGACAGTGGACAATGCCTTGTAATAATAATGATAACATAATAACAGTAATGACGATAAAAATAACAAAACAAAACTTGTATAAGTAAGCTCATATAATCGTGTTTACACAATAGAAGTACAATAACAATAGCTCACGTACTTTATAACATGTACTCTGGTCACAATATACATACACATTCACATTATGCTATGCGCTTAACAGCATCTACGTAGGTAGAAAATTTCGCGCGTTATAGTGGCCTCTGTGTTGCCAAAACACGTAGCTCAATACCTCGTCGCCACGCTTCATCCCTCAAACCTCCAACCCCTCCCCGTCCAATCAGTAGAGGTCGTTGAGTCGTTTGAGGACAACATTCCTTTTGCCTCGTCGTCTTGTCAACATTATATCTAAGTGTACTTAACAATGCTTCATAAAATTGTCGTCGGAGTTAAAAATTGTTTTTGAAAAATTTAATCGGTATTTATATTAATGTAATAAATCGAACGCGAGTAACATGCTTCTTAAATAACATGCTAAATTTTTCATAACATACTATCAATTAACCAAGTAATATGATAAAATTGTTGTTGTTAAGATAATAATTATATTACCTTTTCTGCTAAGATCACTATAGTTTCTATGTTTAGTACTGCTTACTTTTCTTAGCTTCATTTATTTATCATTTGTTGACGCGTTTCAGAACCCCTCTATTGTACAATAAGTTTTGACAGTGGAGTGGTTCCGAAACGGGCCAACAAGTGATAAAAGAATGAAGGTAAACAGTACTAAACATAGAAACTAATCTGATAAAACTGTTTGAAAATCTTCCCATTGAAACCAAAATAAATGTAATAAAATACATTACATTTGGGTGAGCATAATGAATGTTTATTTAAATTAGCTGTCGAGAGGCATCTGACAGTTTTAGGGGATTGTTACCACAAGACAGGAAAGTAACCATCTTCAGAACTCTAAGGAGGTTTAATTTTGTTTTAGGTTTTAAAAGAAAATCAGATCGTACCTGAATAAAAAACAATAATACAGTGCTCTTCTTTATGGATAAAATAAAGCAGGAATTACATTTATGTTAGGTTGCCAATATATTAATTAATTGCATTCTGGATCACGCTGATTATGAAACCGCATTATGTATTTTCATATACAGGAAGAGATATGAACTACATATTCGTGCATTATTGGAAAAATTTCATTTTCTCTTTGTATTTCTATTATTTTGTTTTGAATTTATTGTCAAGTAGAAATTTAATTTGAAAATAAGAATAACAACTATAATGAAATGTGGCAGAAAGGAGGATATGAGAAAAATGTCTAACATAATATTTAAAAAATTAAAGAATTTTGTTTTTTAATAAGTAAAATTACCAAGGACGAATTAACTAAGGTAGAAATTAAAAGGAGAATGTCACAAGGAGATTGTTTATGCAGCAAATAAACCTAATAATATTCAGTATATATCTAAAATCAGAAAAATTTTCTTAAAGATATTTTTGTAAAGAATAACATTTTATTGTAATGAAACACATGCTTTTAGAAATTATTGAATGCGGTGTAACAGGACAATGGTAAATAAAGGGGTTGATAAAATATGAAATGAAGTCTTCAAACAAATAGGTGAGAAAAGAAGTTTGAGGCAGAATCTTGAACTAGGTTGTGAGTCATATAATAGGACGTCAAAGTGTAGTTTATTTGATGATAGAGAGATGTAAAGGGGGCTAGTATTGTATAAAAAGAAAAATATTGGAATACATAAAATATATAGTTGAAGATACTAGATGTAGTATTATGTTGTGGTTAAAACATTTGATAATATTAATTCATAAAAACAACTAACCAAAAACTTTTTTATATGTGTTCAAGTACTTTTGCATATCAAATCCATCTTCAGGAACTGAAAAAACTTTTATATTATTCTTAAAATAAAAAAAAAAAAACTAAAACTCATTCATCGTAAGTCATTATGTAAAATGTAAAAATGTACAACAGTGGTCGTCATGTTTTAAAAAATTATGTTGACTTAGCGTGCAGTCATAATAAAAGTTTCCACCATGCACGTTGAATGCTGGAAACTGTTATTATAACTGGACACTAAGTCAACATAATTTTTTAAAACATGATGACCACTGTTGTACATATTTACCTTTTACATAATGATTTACATACGATAAATGAGTTTTAGGTTTTTTTATTTTAACAATAATCTAAAAGTTTTTTGAGTTCCTGAAGATGGATTTGGTATCCGAAAGTACTTGAACAGACATAAAAAGGTTGTTGGTAAGTGGTTTTTATAAATTATTATTATTATTGTATAATCACACCAATGGGCCATGTTTGATAAAATTATTATAAAACATTTGAATAGAACACAAAGTTATTATGATCATAGGATGGATCAAAGTAGTCAAATGACTGTTGATTCCAAAAAAAATTCCATTCGCCTTCTTTTCTACGTTTCTTCTTAGTTTTCAGGTAAACAAACATATTATAAATTAATCCTGTCTGATTTTATAGCCAAGCAGTCTTTCTACACAAGAAATAATAAAAATATTTTTATAAGAACAATGTGATTACAATTTCTTGAGTTTTTTCACTGGTAGTGATGGAGCTATATTTTTCTGTAATAAAGGATAGTTAGGATTAATTATCATCATCATAATAATCAATGTTCATAGATAACTTATTTATATTACTCTTTTTCTGGCATATTTGCCAAATGTATCTCTTCTAATTCTTTTACAGTTTAATTTCTCTTTGCTATGATAATTTATAACTGTTACCTACTTTTTACAAATGTTTTATATTTTGTGTTTCTTTTCGTTGGATTTTTTTATATCTCAAAGTTTGTACAAAGTTTGAACAGGTTAATTCTTTATAATTTTTCCATTGTCATCCCTTTAAGAAAGAACTCATGAATTTCAATTACCTCTATTCTATTGATTTTTTTCTTTTGTAACTATTTCTATGGTATAAAATAATAAATCATTATATTATAAATCTTAGTTATCTGAATTTTGTTTGTGAAAACAATTTTTTGTACATTGGTAGTCTAACAAAAATTTTGCCCATGTTATGTTTGATTCATAAGAAACTTTATTATTGCTTTTTGCTCAGATTAAGTGTTTTTTTTTGTTTTTACTTTCTTTTAAAAACAAAATAATTAATACTTCCTCAAAATTTTCCAAATGTTACTCTCCTGTTTCACGTACCATTAATTCCCTCAAAATATATGTTAAATGTAATTATTTTAAATAAACATTTGTGTAATAAAGATTTGAGTTTGTTCATCCTAATGCAGGGCATTGTGTTCATTATTTTTGTTTATTTTGATGGAAAGGTCTTCAGACAGTTTATTAAAAATTACTTCTTAATTGATAATATGATATGAAAATATTTATGCATATTATTTAATCATGATCCCTGATTTATTGTGTGCGATGTAGAAAAAAATAAATATGGATTAAATTAAAAACTAAAATAAATTTTGTCTATGATGATTCAATTTTAAGTAGAATTTTATTGTAGAATAATTTGAAGATAACACAGATACATGATAGAAATAAGTTTGGACATAGCCCTGATCATGATTGTGGATTGCATTTCATACAACTACTGTATGTACTAACTCTTAATCTTGCTTTTACTGTCTTTAATTATCAGCAAACATTAAAGTAGGGTGTCATATCAAGATTATTATTGGTTAAAAATTTCTTCCTTTCTTTCTTGTAGATTATTAATATATAAATTATTTCATTATTGGCTGTTATATTATTTCTGATGTCGTCTTCCTGATGTATGTAGCACATTTTTTAAATATACTAATCTTTTATCAAATTAATTAATTGTTATGGCATCCTCTTTTTTATCTGCCACAGGACTACTCTATCTATACAATCAAAAGCTTATCTCTAAATCTAGAAAAAATCATGTGTACTACTTTTTCAGCTAATATCTCTTTAGTGCATCTCTTGTAATTAAAAAAAAAAATCATTTCTCAGATAGGACTGGGTTCTAAGAAAAACAAGAAAGAAACAGATTTTTCTTAATTATTTTATTCACTTTTTAATTATTTTATGGTTTTAATTCATAATGATAAATATCCCTCCAACATAACAATCATTTGGTACATTATGGTAATTAATAATATAGTCACTTATGGTTTTAATATGAAACAGACATATAATGCTATGAAAACAGTTACTGAAGAAATAAATTATAGAAAATATATGTAGAATGAGTCAAGAGATTTAAAAGTACTTGTGGTCAGTTGTGCATCATGGTCATGTCAATGAGGTTAAGTACTACACAATAAAAAAAAGGAACTATTTTAGCATTTGCCTGGATGAGTCAGGATAATTCATGGTAAAAGCTTGATCAGAACAGCATCAAAGAATGCACAATTTATTATAAAATAAAAAGTAGATGTAATTAGAAGTACATATTAATAATTTAATTTAAAAAAATGAAATAACAGTAAATTATTTACATGTAAAGATACTAAATGAACCAAATAAATAACGATTCAAAGGCCAATTCTACTTGATTCATGTATGGCTTTTAATGAAATTTATTTATGTACATGTTAAGCAAGGGTGTAATTGTAAATTTTCCATGTACCAGAACATTTGATTTTGTATTAAACAGACCACAATAATATTGCCTTCAACTACAGGTGGCTGGCTACATGACACTCTTATGAAAAATTCACATTCATTTCGATGTTTATATTGATAAGATGCAAAACTTATCTTTTTGCCAGATGTTTAACTTATTTTGTGAATTAGATTTTTTGTGCCTTATTTTGTCATCATTTGCCTACATATGTTCAAGCATAGCAATGTCCTGTCATACTCCATTTAAGGAAGTGAAAATATCTTTCATTAAGAAATTAATAGCAATAAATATTTAATATTAAAAAAAAAAAAACATAGACAAGCCTTTAAGTAAAAATAAATTTTATGTGAAAGAACAATTTTTTATTTATTCCAAAAAGCGGTACTGGAATGGGATTCTGGCACCAGTGCCAGAAGATGATGTTAAATGGAGGTGTAAAAAATTCAGGTTTTTTATAATTTGTAATAAATATCAATCTATATGATTGATATATGGGTGCAAATAATGATCTCAGAGATAATGTAATATAACAGCAAATATCAATGATCTGTATTATTTGCCTACAAGTACCAGTAAATTAGATATCAAAAGCACATTAGCCTATAAATGAAGAAGTCTAAAGAAATTTCTTAGTATAAAAATTTAGATCTATGAATCAGGAAAACTGTAAAAAGTATTTGTAAAAGTAAAGTAAATTGTAAGTAAAAAGTAAATTGTAAAAGTAAAAGTATTATGTCAAGAGCCTTGGACAATAAAAAAAAACCCAGAAAGGTAAAGAATAGAGGCCTTTGAAATGTAATGTTGCAAAAGGACATTCAAAATTATTTTGTTTATTAGAATTAAACATTTTTATTGCAATTAGGGAAGGAGAAAAATTTTGACAAAATATCATAAAGAGATAACTAGATATGCCAAATTCTTGTAACAGATCAGAAGAATATATATGGAGAATATAGAGAGGGAGAAAATTATTGGATAGAGTTTTGAAGGTGGAAAAGAAATAAATGATTTCAGAAAGGATCTATTTTTAAAACAAGTTGTACATACAGCTTCAGAAGATTTAAATTAAAATAAACCAGTAAGAGTAAATAATTACCACCTTAATTATTATATACCACCTTGAAAAGATGTTGCAAATCAGTCTGGTACCTATTTTTGAAGTTGAAAGTCCTGAGGTCAAATCCTAGTAAAAGTGAATTACTCTTATACAGATTTGAATATTATGCAGTGGATACTGGTGTACTTTGGTGGTTGGGGTTCAATTAACCACATTTATCAGGAATGATTGGCTTGAGTACATACAAGACCACACCTCATTTGCATGTCATATATATCATCCTCATTGGACCATGGGGACTTGCTTACTGTTCATTAGTTGAACAGATTACAACATAACTTTAGGAAAATAAAAAAAAAATAAAAAAAATTATTATCTTGTTTAGAAGAACCAGAAATAAGGCAGAACCATATGATTAATTAGGAGAGGATTAATCATATAAATGACACACAGGTTTAGTAAAACCAAGAATGTTTAGAGGAACTATTATGAGAAGGTTGTATAGATTAGTATATGACACTCATGTAACTGGTAAGTACCCTTGAAATTTAAAAACATGCAATTGTTACTTTATCAAAGAAAAAAGGAAATATTAATATGAAAACTGTTCATTGAAGAAGTTCATGCCTTGAAAATATTAGAACAGTTGACTGTAGAATAGAAGCTTGATGGAAGGTGTAATGCATGAAGAATAAAAGTACAAAGTATCCCATTCTGCCTTACAAGGGAACTTACAAGAAAGGAACAAAGCCACTTACATGACATTTTTAACATAAAAATGAATAAAATGTTTAAAATTGTATGAAAAGAAATGAAATTCAGGGGAAAATGCTATTTACAAACTGTGCAAGAATCATATAGCTACAATTTGAGAAGATCAATGAAGACAAGTTCTATGTAAAAAGGAATGAAACAAGATTATAGTTATTCGTATTCCTATTCAATTTTTCTTCATAAAATATGCAATAAAAGTATTTGAAAGCTATTAGATAAAATATATTAATATAAGGATATTGTAACAAATTAACACTTAAAAATAAAATTTTATTCTACAATAAATTACTTAAGTTTTAAAATTCCATTAAAACAGAAAATTTAGTAACAAAACTATTTTAGTGATCGAAAGATGGTAAACGAATAATGAATAGAATAGAAAATCTATTGCACTACCATGTATTTTGTTATTGTATTGCCACAATGTACTGAAATGATTAATAACTGATTACCAGTATTATAATACTCCTACTTTACCCATTGAAAAACTGAATCATAAGATGATATAGTTTTATTTTTACTTGTAAATTTCCTTTTGTATCTTATTTTTCTTCCATTTCTTTTTATATTTTCTTTTTTTGATGTTTTAATTATGTTAAGTTTATTATAAATAAATCGTTCAATCAATAAAATTATAAGAGAAAAACATATTCCACATAATAGTATTATGTAAGCAACAATTAATGTTTGCACTTCTATACTTATTACATCATCTTTTCCTGTACAAACTGGTTTTAATTTTCTCCACGCTTTATTCTCCCTATCTATTATACCATATTCCCTCATTAAAGAAATTCTAAAAGAAAAAAATGAAGATACATGTAATAAATTAATTTTATAAATAAAAAGTTATTAAACATTTATTTTGTTTTTACAGTAAACTTTTTCATGAAATAGGCATTACATATTCCTGTTATTAGGTTACATGGCACTATAATGCTAACTGTTATTATCATGGCTAGGTAATGACTTTGAATTATGAACATAAATATTTCAGAAAATCTATCTTCGCAATTTTCAAAAATAATTTTTTATTGAAAGTGCTAATTTCATTTTATTAGTTTGAGAAAGGTTTCTAAAACCAACTTGGTAGTTTTAAACTGCATTGCATTCACATGTGCCATATTTTTATCTTATGATTAATATTTTAAGTTATGTTGTTCATTGTTGTAAATAATTTCAGGATTATTAAAATATGTCTTTCCATCAACACTTTATATTTCACAAGAAACTTTGAAAGGCAAGATTTCTGCCGTGAAAGGCAGAACGTCATTATTTCTTCCAAAAATATCTTGAATGGTTTTACACATCTTTTATACATTACACTTGAACTCTATTTAGTAACTTTCCATGTACTGACTTGCAGTTTGATACTGTTCTTTTGTTGTTTCTCACAATTCGATCCTTTTCTCACAAATTTCCTTTTTACAATATTTTATTTTTTCTAAATTCCTTTTATACTTTTTGTTAATAGAGCTGAAAACTCTCTCACTTAGTATCCAATTCAAAAATAATTTCTCTTGTCATTAAAAGAGTTGTGAGGAGCCTTGTAGTGTATTTCTGAAAAGGATTCTAGGTGACGAATTTCTTAGATTCATCAGTATGATGAAAGTATGTTTATTGTTTATGAAAGCATGATTCGTTTTCTACATGCCTGGAAATGAGCTTCAGATCTTTTCATATCTACAATATAGACTGTTCTTCATTTGCAATACAGGTGGTACTTCTCTTAAAAGAGATCAAGAAACTCTACATTGTATTATGTTTATTTTGCATGTTTTTTTTTGTTGTCAGATTGAGTATTTATATTACAATTATTTTGAGTGTGTTATTTTATCAGTAGTAACTGTTCTATAAAGATTAGTTTGTTGATTAATATACGTGATTTTCCAGCTGATAAAGTGGTTCTTTTTTTATCTAATTTTTGGGACTATACACTTGTCACCAAACTAATGTGAAACACATACTGTTTCACAAAATTGGAATGCTATTTGCCTAAAGTAAATGTGTTTTGTACTATTTCCCGTAAAAAAGTACCAGACAGTTTTTCATGAACATGTAGTAAGTGGAGGAATGGCTAACCCCTCAGCTCAAGGAAGCCAATTAGAACTTCATTCTTGTATGATGGAGTTCCACCTCAATGACATATACAGGTTCAAAATTATGTCAATGAACATCATCCAAGGAGTTATATTTGGCTGTGCAACTGATGACAGCGTTGCAAACATGGCATTGATATATTGGCCTCCAAGAAGTCCAGTATTACCTTTTGGTATTCTGAACAGTTTTAATTACTGTTAATAGCCTTGTGACTACTTTTTGTGGGGTATTATAAAAGACAAAGATTTCATCCTTCTCCTTCCTGTTGATGTAAGTGATCTAAAACAATGTACCACAAACACTATTGTTAGTATTGAATGGGGTTTGCATCCAAATGTTAAGATGAATTGGACTATTATGCTGATGTCTGTCGTGTGACTCACGTTGTATGGTATGTTTACAAAGTTTCAGGTTAAAATTTTCCTCTAAAGCCATGTAAGTAATAATTACCATATTTAAAAAAACTTTCTTTAAATTATCAAAATCATCTATTCTGTTTATAATCATCCTTATCAATAAGCATATTATTCATTAATAAGTTCTTCATTTACAGAAGATAAGTCAAGAAAGGTCTTCAAATTCCATTTTGCAAAAATTGTTTACATATATAAAATTCAAGATTTTCTATACTTAAATTACAACTTTGTGGTTTTATGTGCATGTGGGTGTGTGTACGTACGCATGTCTCTGTGTAGCTATCAATGAAAAATAAAATATACTCTTTTTGTAGTTGTACTAAAAAGGGAAAATTATGTTACAAAAGGTTTAGAAAATTTTAATAAATTTTATAGTTCTACAGTTTTCTTACAACTTACAGGCTCAGTCATCACAAAATCATTAATTCCCCGATCCTGAAGAGAGTAAAAACTAAAAATTTCAAATTCCTTCATCCTTGAGCATGAGAGATGAATTTCCAACTCAGGTAAATGAAACAAGTTAAAGTACATATGCTGACAGGTTTTTATGATTAATGAAACAATAATATTTCTTTCTTAAGCTATGAACTCGTACACTGTAATCCACAATTCCTAAAAACTAATTTACAGCTGTTCCTGATGTTTAGTTAAAAAATCTGATGTGGGCATTACATGACTTCATTGTACGACTATTAAATTACATATACACATTTTTCAAAAATGAAAAGTACATAAAATTTTATTTCGTTAATAACTTATTGAATTCTAATTTATCGTAATTTTTTTTTACAGTCAGAGGTTAATAATTGTTAATAAATCAAACATGAACTTTATTTATATAATTAACATTATTATAATTGGTATAAATTAACTGTAAATAATTAACTTTTAAGATCATTTTGTGTATATGTTAATGATGAATTAAATAAGACGATGAAGTGCATCGAATGAGTACTGCAATAGAACTTTACTCAACGAGAGACGACCAAGGAAAGAATAAAAAGATTAAGAGTATAATGAATATAAAGAGAGAGGAAATTTGAAAACTAGAGAACGTGTACACAAATTAAAATCAGAAGAATTATATCAAACCAAAGAGCGATTAAATGATTGGCTACAAAAAACAAAAAAACGAAATGATCAACTCTGACTTAGGGAGAATATTGTCTGACAATATCAGAGGAGTAATGAACTGAAAGATAAGAATTTTTTGCAATTTATTAAAGATCAGGCACGTATGCCTACAGAACAGCATGTGTACATGCTGTTCTTGTGAGGGTATATTTTTAAGTCATTTTGTAGTTAACATTAATGTAGATAAATTAAAAAGAAATTTCAGAATAATTAATTAAGATTAAAATAAGTACCACTTATGATACATCACTGAATAGCTTTCAATGAGGGCTTATTACTGAAGTTAAGAAAAGTCCAAAATCCAAATTTTTTTGGATTTTTGGCTTTTTTGGACACTTTTGGTTCAGTCGATTGCAATCAAAAGGGGGAGGTGCACAACTAGATGTACAGCAGTCCTAAATCCAAAAATTTCAACATCCTATGGCTAATTGTTTTTCAGTTATGCGAGATATGTGCATATATACATATGTAGAGACATCATGCTGAAGCTACTCAAAATGGATTCAGGGATGGTCAAAATGGATATTTCCGTTGAAATCTGAAAACTGAATTTCTTCATGATCACAATAATTCCTTTACTTCATACAAGGAAGTAAAAATGGAGAAATGTCCAACTTTGTGACAAAATTATCTAAATTGTTTTTACTTTTACAACTAGCAAAAAACTACAAATAAAAATCAAACTGCTAATACGTTAATTTCTTCTACAAATAAATAATTGATGTGTTCCTGTTTGAGTTTAAATCATTGAAATTTTTATATGGATTCTATCAGAATTGTAATGCAATTTATTTTTATGCTTCCTCAGATTAATTAATACCAAAACTTAAAGATTATACTAAGTAAACTGTATAATATTTCTTTGAATAATTTATAATTTCAAAATTTTTACATACTATTCTATTTTTATATTGTAATTTAGTTTGTTTTTTTTTTATGTTTTATATTTATGTAAGCAAATGTAAATTGTTTTAATGATCATACTGGATCATACATATTCCTGTAAGTTTGGACAAATCTTTTGATTTTTAGCTGCTTAATGATGAGATATAATAATGATCAACTGTATTAATGACTTATTTATTTAATACTACTTTTACTAATTTAAATACTGAAAGATTTATTTTATTTTTCAGCAAATACAGTTTTCTTATTAATTTCTAGGAGATAAAAATTGCATGGAGCGTTTCAATTACCTCAATTGATTGCATACTATTAGTGCAACTATAATATAGTCAGTTGCATAAAAAAATTGAATTTTCTAAAATTTATTTTAAAAATCATGGTATAATTTTATTATTTGAAATCTGAATTTGAATCTTAGTTGGAAAATATATGCTTGTAAATTTTATAAATTAATTCCCTTTTGGTATTCTGAACAGTTTTAATTACTGTTTAATAACTTTCAATAGGTTGAACTTTTTTTACAAGGGTTCTGGTAATGATTACAATAGTCTGAATTAATGGTTCATTTCATTTTTCTATGACTTATTTTTTCTTTTTACATTATTATTTTGATGGGGTGTTTAATATCCCCATTATCATTTTGTTCAAAGATAAATCTGATTTATAGAGATTAACAAATAGTTTATAATCAATGTTGCTGATATCAATGCCTCACAGGCCTCTGATAATTTATGTTTTTTTTTCATTTTACAGTGGGGCTGCAAAAATAATAATGAATGTACACAGATTAATACAAGCAGTATTAATAAGAAAAGCTTGGTTACAGCAACTTCACATATTTCTCCTTTATTAAAATGACAAACAACATGCAGCAAATATAATTTTATTGCAAAGTGCTACATCAAGCTTATGTAAGAGAAAGTTAAGAGTTATAAAGAGGAGTAAACACATCTCAAACAACAATAATAAAAACCTTGATAGAATTCAGAATGACCTACAAGAAGTTTACCAGTTACATATCTCAAACTTTTGAAAAATTATAAAAAAACATGAATAAATGCATGTACAGCCCAGAAAAGGGCTTCTTTTTTTAAAGGTGTTTTAACTACTACCAGTACTAATCAATACTAGAAATGAAATGGAGAGAATTAACTCATTGCAAACTGAATAATATGATTATTCAAAAATCTAGACAGTTATAATAGAAAGGTTATGATATGAACTTGAAATAAGTTATACTTCTGATTGCCTGCAATAATATATATGTATACGTATGTATATACGAGGTGCGACAATAAAGTAATGAGGCTGATTTTTCTTTGCAAGATGTGGCAACCCTGCAGCTTGCGTAGGCACACCATCTTTGACCTTGGTCTATAAGCGACTTCTAGTCCAAGCGGCACATTGATGCAACTGCTCAGTCGTGAGTTGTGCTGTAATAAGTGAACACGTGTTTGTGTCTCTCGTCACAGAAATGAAAATACCGTTGCGCAAAATATTGCGCAACGGTATGCCATTTCTTTTTGCGTTAAATCGGGTGAAAACGCGACGACAACTTATGGTAAGCTTCAGAAGGCTTTTGGAGAGGAGGTTATGTCAAGAGCTCAAGTTTTTCGGTGGCATAAAATTTTTATTGAAGCCAGAACGAATGTTGAAGATGAAGACCGCAGTGGACGACCATCAACCTCACGGACAGATGTCAACTTGACCAGGGTGCGTGAAATCGTACGATCTGATCGAAGATTATCCGTGAAAATGATTGCAGAAGAACTCAACATCAATCGAGAAACGGTTCGTCTAATATTAACTGAAGATCTTGGTATGAGAGATTTGTGCAAAAATGGTCCCCAAAAATCTCACACTACAACAGCGAGAAACACGGAAAAATGTGGCAGCCGATCTGTTAGAGCAAACGGAAATCAATCCAGATTTGTTGAGCCGTGTTATCACTGGTGATGAAGGTTGGTTTTTTCAATACGATCCAGAGACAAAACGCCGAAGTTTGCAATGGTGCTCAATGGGATCACCCCGACCAAAAAAAGCTCGCATGTCAAAGTCAAAAGTGAAATGCATGCTTGTGTGCTTCTTCGATTCCAAGGGAATTGTTCATAAAGAGTGGGTGTCTCCTGGACAAACAGTTAACCAATATTTCTACAAAGAAATTTTAGAAAGACTTCGTAAACGAGTTCTTCGTGTCCGTGTCAACATTGCTGATAATTGGATTCTGCATCACGATAATGCGCCATCCCATACTGCTCTGTCAGTACAGCAATTTTTAACCTCAAAACAAATTTCAGTACTACCACAGCCACCTTATTCACCAGATATTGCTCCGTGCTACATTTTTCTATTTCCAAGAGTCAAGATGGCGGTCAAGGGACACCATTTTCAAACAACACAAGATGTCCAAAAAGCTGTGACGAGGGACACAAACACGTGTTCACTTATTACAGCACAACTCACGACTGAGCAGTTGCATCAATGTGCCGCTTGGACTAGAAGTAGCTTATAGACCAAGCTCAAATTTGGTGTTCCTACGCAAGCTGCAGGGTTGCCACGTCTTGCAAAGAAAAATCAGTCTCATTACTTTATTGTCGCACCTCGTTTATACATATAAAATTTACTTACCCATAGTTAATTAATTCTTTAAATGGGCTATTTTTTCTAATTGGACATGGTGTATAAACAGATGATGATAATTCAATTTCAATAATTCTGCAAACATCACTAACTGTAAAAGTATCAAATATATCTTGATAAATATCTGTTTCCTCATCGAAAAATGCAAAATATGATTTTCTTACTAAATTCATTCCTTTCTCTAAAGAATAAAAACCGCCATCATTTTTTATCTTTTTCTTATAAATTTCATATAAAATTTTATTGCTTGAATCCTGAAAAAAATACAGATTATTATTATTATTATTTGGGGGAGGGAGATTTTGGTCATTGACTGCTATGGTCAACAAAAAAGAAAAAACTTTGCCATCCAGACAAAAAATAAGCAACTGAGTCAAAAGACCAGTCTTGTCAAAGAGATCAACTTGTAAACAGACTTGTTATAGATTATTTAGGCACCAAATAACACAAGGTGGCAAGGGTGTATCGGGTCCTTGCCACTTAAAAAACACACAATACATTTTAAAAGAAATGCTGTCAAATCATCAAAACAGGTGCAAAGATCCACAATTATTTAAAATATATCCTTAAAAATAGATTTTTAGTTATTAAAAAATTACAAAATGTATAAAAGAAGCATAAAAAATCACCCTCAATATCACATATGTTTATTGTATAGATTTTCTTTTAGGCCATTCTTTTTTTACTTCTTTTTCTATGCTCCTGACAGCTTCCACTTCTGAAGATAGTATGTCTGAGACCTTGGAGATGAAATCTTCTTATGTTTCTGATACCACTGATTGTGGTGGAGAGGATGTCCTAAGGTAATCGGATGATTCTGGCTCAAGTGGAACGGGGAAAATTGCATCCAAGTTTAGAATGAATGCACTAGACTGAAATTTTTGGAGCAGCAGGAATGCTTGCCCTCTCTTTTGGATTCCCCTGTGCTTTCAGAGGCTTCATAGCTTTCTGTTCAACAGTATTTCTATCCAGGGCATTCTCTATCTGGAGTTGGACCTGGATCACATGATGCTCAAACTTCTGCATTTTTGCTTCACCTTCCTAAGGTGGGTAAAGGAATATTTATGAGATTTTTCAGGTGTCTCCTTAAGATTGTTATGTACAATCCACTAGTGGCTGCATCTTGGCGGATCTTACTGGTTCTTTTGGGAAAAATTTCATCCTATTTATGATTTTTTCAATCATTATTACAAGACTTGGCACAAGGGTAGAATTTAGCTATTCTATGTTGACCTTTGATGAAAAAAGTGGTAACAGTTGCTTTTGCATAAGTTGATACAGGTCGAGGTGTTCGTTTGCTGACAATTTTTCTTGCTTTGGGATTGCTGACTTTTTGTAGTGTTTTCATCTCCTGAATCACAGTTTCCATTTTGTAAAATGGACAGTTACTAGAACGGCAGATATGCTACCCTTTGCAGCTGATGCAAACAGGAGGCTCTCTGCATGGCTCACCCTCACAACTTGCCTCACCACACACACACACACACACACACACACACATATACACATATTTTCTGTCTTTCCCATTTGAACACAGTGTGTCCAAAGAGCTGGAATTTGAAACACTGCAAAGGCTGCAGTATGAAAGCTTGCAAGTCCAAATGATATATGCCAATATGTACCTTCTCAGGCAAGGAAAGTCTATTGCATGTTAGCGCATGAGAAGCAGAAGGAAAACCTCACTATTTCTTCTTGTGGTCAGCCTTTTGGCATTCAGTCACAACTTGACTGGATAGTTCTTCAATGTTTCTTCTTCTGTGCAATTAAGCAGATCCCGAGAAACAACAACTCCTTTTAATGAATTAGGGTGCTCTGAGGTTGAACAAACACAGGGAATACACCAATCTTCTTCAATGCAAAAGATTTTCTTTGTTTGGCTGTCATTTAGAGTTTCTATGTACAACAATTAAAAGGTTTGCAAATTTCTTTAACAGATCCACCAACACACCTGGTAATCTTACAAGCAATCAAGAAAGAGCTCACTTTAGAGAAGTTCTCTCTTTCTATACCAAAAACCCCTACTAACCAAAGCTTTTAGGGCTTCCATATACTGACACATTGGCACTTTACTACATGCTTGTAATTGTAAAGGTTATATGGACAACGGAAGAGTGTCTTTATACCTTCTATTGTTGGCCCTGTCTCCACATCACCAGCTCAAAAGGTGGTGTAAGTCTGAATCCAAAATCATTTTATAATAAACATGATTTGCAGATGACCAAAGAGTTTAGTCTTATAGTGACCTGAATTTGGAAAACAGATCAGAATCATTATTATTAAGAATGATCACATGTCTGAAAGTATTCAGAGCTTCATTAGCCAGCTTTATATTGTGCGGATGTACAGCTGTTACTGCCCTGGACGAGGAGCAGTTGGTATGTTTTGGACGCGGGAATTATCTAGCTCAGGGCATTATTATTATTTAACTTTAATTAATATTTTGTTTTTCTGTAAATAGTATTTGGTAAATTCATAAAAAATTATTCATTACCTTAGCTAATAAATACTTAAGAGATCATAGTAGATTTCAGAAAAAAGTTATAAATTTTAACTATTAATCATAAAATTCACAGTACTAGAAGAGTGATTATTCATTTGGAAGAGTGTACTATTTGTGTGAATGGTTGCCAACTAGAAATAGATTTGAAGCTCATTTTAGTTGTTTTACAAAATCTAAATCATTAGATAGATCCTAGCTAACTGGGATTTTGATCTTATTCAGCTAACTGCATCTTAAATTTATATTTATGGAATTCCATTTTCCTGAGAAGCAATACTGTGAACTTGATGCAGATGACGGAAGAAGAAGAAAGAAAGAAAGAGAGGAAGAGTAAATTAATAAATCTTCAATCAATGTGACTAGGTTATCGATGTAGATTTAAGTAGAATCAGATTTAGTCTTTTGAACTTCATTTTAAATGGTTGTTTTACATTTCTACTAAAATCAGAATCCTTACTTGGATGACAGAATAAACCAAAATTACATTCCTTTAATTTTGAAGCATCTCTGAAGAATCTAACTGCACAATGCAGCTATGAATTTCATATTACATATTTGCCTTTCCTTGCAACAATATTGATGCGCTTATAAAAATAAATTAAGAAAAAATATCTAAATTTTGTTATTTATAAAAAGTATTATTGATTCTGATTTATACTTTGTTTAAAATGAGATTTATTATATTATTTCATATGAACACAATTTTTTAATTGTAGAGTAGAGTTTATTTATTTTCCCAAACAACTCACTGTCACCCAAATAAAATTACTTATGACAGAGGAATTTATAGGTATGAAATTAAAATTCCAAATTCTAAGCCTGATTGGTTTATAATTCTTAATACTATTAAGTTCTTAATTTTTATTTATTATTTTCTTAATTTAAAGGCTATTTTTTTGTTAAAACAAAGTTTTTGTTTGTTGTACTTTTAAAAAGCGGTTTTTTTTTGTCTTCAGTCATTTGACTGGTTTGATGCAGCTCTCCAAGATTCCCTATCTAGTGCTAGTCGTTTCATTTCAGTATATCCTCTACATCCTACATCCCTAACAATTTGTTTTACATATTCCAAACGTGGCCTGCCTACACAATTTTTCCCTTCTACCTGTCCTTCCAATATTAAAGCGACTATTCCAGGATGCCTTAGTATGTGGCCTATAAGTCTGTCTCTTCTTTTAACTATATTTTTCCAAATGCTTCTTTCTTCATCTATTTACCGCAATACCTCTTCATTTGTCACTTTATCCACCCATCTGATTTTTAACATTCTCCTATAGCACCGCATTTCAAAAGCATCTAACCTTTTCTTCCCAGATACTCCGATTGTCCAAGTTTCACTTCCATATAAAGCGACACTCCAAACATACACTTTCAAAAATCTTTTCCTGATATTTAAATTCATTTTTGATGTAAACAAATTATATTTCTTACTGAAGGCTCGTTTAGCTTGTGCTATTCGGCATTTTATATCGCTCCTGCTTCGTCCATCTTTAGTAATTCTACTTCCCAAATAACAAAATTCTTCTACCTCCATAATCTTTTCTCCTCATATTTTCACATTCAGTGGTCCATTTTTGTTATTTCTACTACATTTCATTACTTTTGTTTTGTACTTGTTTATTTTCATGTGATAGTTCTTGCGTAGGACTTCATCTATGCCGTTCATTGTTTCTTCTAAATCCTTTTTACTCTCGGCTAGAATTACTATATCATCAGCAAATCATAGCATCTTTATCTTTTCATCTTGTACTGTTACTCCGAATCTAAATTGTTTTTTAACATCATTAACTGCTAGTTCCATGTAAAGATTAAAAAGTAACGGAGACAGGGAACACCCTTGTCGGACTCCCTTTCTTATTACAGCTTCTTTCTTATGTTCTTCAATTGTTACTGTTGCTGTTTGGTTCCTGTACATGATAGCAATTGTTCTTCTATCTCTGTATTTGAATCCAAATTTTTTAAAATGCTGAACATTTTATTCCAGTCTACGTTATCGAATGCCTTTTCTAGGTCTATAAACGCCAAGTATGTTGGTTTGTTTTTCTTTAATCTTCCTTCTACTATTAATCTGAGGCCTAAAATTGCTTCCCTTGTCCCTATACTTTTCCTGAAACCAAATTGGTCTTCTCCTAACACTTCCTCTACTCTCTCCTCTCAATTCTTCTGTATAGAATTCTAGTTAAGATTTTTGATGCATGACTAGTTAAACTAATTGTTCTGTATTCTTCACATTTATCTGCCCCTGCTTTCTTTGGTAACATTACTATAACACTTTTTTTGAAGTCTGACGGAAATTCCCCTTTTTCATAAATATTATATACCAGTTTGTATAATCTATCAATCGCTTCCTCACCTGCACTGCGCAGTAATTCTACAAGTATTCCGTCTATTCCAGGAGCCTTTCTGCCATTTAAATCTTTTAATGCTCTCTTAAATTGAGATCTCAGTATTGTTTCTCCCATTTCATCCTCCTCAACTTCCTCTTCTTCCTCTATAACACCATTTTCTAATTAATTTCCTCCGTATAACTCTTCAATATATTCCACCCATCTATCGACTTTACCTTTCGTATTATATATTGGTGTACCATCTTTGTTTAACACATTATTAGATTTTAATCTATGTACCCCAAAATTTTCCTTAACTTTCCTGTATGCACCGTCTATTTTACCAATGTTCATTTCTCTTTCTACTTCTGAACACTTTTCTTTAATCCACTCTTCTTTCGCCAGTTTGCACTTCCTGTTTATAGCATTTCTTAATTGCCGATAGTTCCTTTTACTTTCTTCATCACTATCTTTCTTATATGTTCTACATTCATCCATCAGCTGCAATATATCGTCTGAAACCCAAGGTTTTCTACCAGTTCTCTTTATTCTGCCTAAGTTTGCTTCTGCTGATTTAAGAATTTTCTTTTTAACATTCTCCCATTTTTCTTCTACATTTACTACCTTATCTTTTTTACTCAGACCTCTTGCGATGTCCTCCTCAAAAATCTTCTTTACCTTCTCTTCCTCAAACTTCTCTAAATTCCACCGATTCATCTGACACCTTTTCTTCAGGTTTTTAAACCCCAATCTACATTTCATTATCACCAAATTATGGTTGCTATCAATGTCTGCTCCAGGGTAAGTTTTGCAGTCAACGAGTTGATTTCTAAATCTTTGCTTAACCATGATATAATCTATCTGATACCTTGCAGTATCGCCTGGCTTTTTCCAAGTGTATATTCTTCTATTATGATTTTTAAACTGGGTGTTGGCAATTACTAAATTATACTTCGTGCAAAACTCTATAAGTCGGTCCCCTCTTTCATTCCTTTTGCCCAGCCCATATTCACCCACTATATTTTCTTCCTTGCCTTTTCCAATGCTTGCATTCCAATCTCCAACTATTATTAAATTTTCATCTCCTTTTACATGTTTAATTGCTTCATCAATCTCTTCGTATACACACTCTACCTCATCATCATCATGGAGGCTTATAGGCATATAGACATTAACAATCGTTGTTGGTTTAGGTTTTGATTTTATCCTTATTGCAACGATTCTATCGCTATGCGTCTTGAAATACTCCACTCTCCTCCCTATCTTCTTGTTCATCACGAAACCTACTCCTGCCTGCCCATTATTTGACGCTGAGTTAATTACTCTAAAATCACCAGACCAAAAATCGCCTTCCTCTTTCCACCGAACCTCACTAATTCCTACTATATCCACCTTTACCCTATCCATTTCCCTTTTTAAATTTTCTACCCTACCAACCTTTTTTAAGCTTCTAACATTCCACGCTCCGACTCGTAGAATGTTATTTTTTACTTTTCTGGTGACCCCTTCCTTAGTAGTCCCCACCCGGAGATCCGAACGTGGGACTATTTTACCTCCGGAATATTTTACCAAGGAAGGCGCCTCCATTATTATTATGTGAAAATGCAGAGAGCCACATTTTCTTGGAAAAAAAAACAGTTGTAGTTTTCCATTGCTTTCAGCTGGGCAGTACTCAGAGGACTGAGTGATGTTGATATGACCGTTTAAGTCATTGTGACTTACACCCCTAACAACTACTGAAAGAGCTGCTGCCCTCTTTCAGGAATCATTCCTTAGTCTGGCTCTCAACAGATACCTCTCCGATATGGTTGCACCTTCGGTCCAGCTACTCTGTATCCCTGAGCACTCAAGCCCCCTCACCAATGGCAAGGTCACATTATTCATAGAGGAGGAAAAAAAGTGGTATAGGACTGTATTGTACAGTTGTAAGTTAATATCACCCTAAAACTCTTATTTATTGGCGTTACACTAATATGTGTCTAGTCAGTTCACACTGCATGGTCTCTAATTATCTTCGCTCTCATTCATTTCTTCTTATTTACTTCATTATTTGCATTAATGTTACTCATATATAAAATTGTTTTTTAAAAATAAAATTGAAATACAAATGGCTTTAGGATAAAGATTAATACAAGTATCATACATATTAATTTAAATACATAAAGTATGAATAAATAAAAATATTTGAAATATGATATTAAATATCTAATCATATAATAGCAACTACTATTCTCAACCACATGACAGAAAATTAATCTGTAGATCTTCAGCTTTGGATTCCATTTGAAGAGTCTTCTCCAAATAGCTAAATGCTTATTTTATTTATCAGAGACTTTAGTTTTAGCAAAACATGGCTATTAAAATCATTACACCTTATTCCAGTTTTTAATGATTTTATATGAACTATTGTGTAATACATTCCTGGGCTTGCTTTGATTGATTCCTTATCATTATTTTTAATACAACAATCTGAAAAATAAAATGACTTTGGGCAATTTCCTTACCTTTACCTATTATTAAAAGGCGATAGTCAATCAAATATAGGGTCAAATTTAAAAGTTTGCTCTCTTTTTGTAGGATCAGGCTGGCTTATCTAGAATGAAATTTATATCAGAATTTGGACATAATTATATTTTAGAAGACATAATAGATAAGAAATTTATCATTCTGGACATTACAATGAAAATTAATGAGTACAACTACCGTTAATGAAGAGAATAAATTAATGAGAACTAAAGTTTAATAAATTAAAAATGATTGAAATTTTTCAATTTAGCTGAAATTCTTCTTATATGATTGAAGTTTATAGTTGTATAAACACATATTCATCATCGACACTTAAGTTCAATTTGAGTTCTCTGTGAATACTCTTCAATAATTGAAGAATTGGATGATTTGTTACTAAAGATATGCAAATATTAGTAGTATCTTATAGGAAACCAAAATGTTCAGCATGTTTGTTCAGTGGTGGCGCGTATAGAAATTGGATGCGCCGTAGCATTGCAGAAATGCAACATTTTGTGGTAGAGGTAAACAACTTGCAAGTTGAGATTAGAACTCCGAGCGTAAAACATGGTATTTACGTACTTTTCTGAAATCATTTTATACGTTTTTTATAAACAATAACTGGATTTAATTCGTACATAATATATCTTGTTCGCAACTGTTATATGTTAATATCTTTATCAATAATGTTGGTGTCGTTAAAGAAAAGTAATTTTTAACTCGGTAATTGTTAACTCAGTTAACTAATTGTTCGTAAATTTACTTTTTTCTAGCGTAAACATAAACCCATAATGTCGGCAAAAACTGGTAAAATTGGAGGAAAGAGGATTATCAAAAATCAGATTCCAGGAATTATTCTCAATATATATAATTTAATAAAGAAAGAAGCCGAAGAAGAACAAAGAAAAAATTGAAAAAATTCAGATTCGTGTTTCTAAAGCGACTGGTGTATCCGTTAGATTTTTAAGCGCATCTTAAAGCAACAAGAACAACACAAATTAGTGGAAGTGGATTCAGTACTCTTCGTAAAAAACGGCAAAGGAAGAAGTTGAAAACTTAACCCGGAAGATTCAACAAAAATGTTACTCGAAGGACGGTGAATGAGTTTCACCTACGGCATGGAGAACGTACCTCTCTGAGAAAATTTTAGTCATTATAAAAAGAACAAATAAAGTTTGAAGGGGCTCTTTGTGTAGTCATGAAAATTTTAGGCTTCCGTTGGAAAAAAGCTGAAAACAAGGGAAAAATTTTGATCGAGAATGATTATATACGAGATAAAAGGTTGCATTATATGCGTTCCGTAACGCGTTACAGAGAAGAAAATCGTCCAATTATATACGTAGATGAAACCTATACAAATTCTCATACGAAGGAGTCAAGCATGGACCGATGGTTCTTCAGAAGGGCTGAAAGCTCCCGTTTCTAAAGGGAGTCGAGCAATAATAGTTTATGCGGGAAGAAAAAACGGGTTTGTCGAAAATGCTCTCGTAATATTTAAGTTGGGTCAAAAAACGGGCGATTACCATGACGATATGAATTTTAAAAATTAAAAAAAAATGGATTGTGTCTTAAATTTTACCGATATCTTTAATAGTCATGGACAACCACCGTACCATAATATTTAAATAAATCCGGCCCCTAACTCGAATTTATAGAAACAAAAGAAGATCGATTAGCTCATTAAAAACAAGATATCATCTTCACATGAAATATTCAAACCCGAATAGTACATGCTGATAAAAATACACAAACCGTGATTTAAAACGTACAAAATACACTCTTTGTTTGCTGAAAAATGAAATACGGTTCTCAGATTACCACCTTATCATTCCGACTTAAATGCAATTGAGAATATCTGGGCATGTGTTAAAAATTAGATTGCCCAAAACAATGTAACATTCAATTTAGAAGACAATAGAAACGGTGAAAGAAAAATTTAGAGAAATAAATGTAAACTTTTGGTTGGCAGTTTGAAAAACTGTGAAAGATTGTGACTCAAATTATTTAAAACTTTCACCAATTTTAGTCAAAAGTTTTTTACATTGATGGTTAGTCAAGAGTTTTATTGTAAAATTACATGAAACTGATTTCAATTCGGACAGCTGCATGAATGACAGTGATGATAAAAAGGAGAACATACTGAGCAGAGTTGAAGAAATAGTGTAACTTGGAAAGAAATGAAATATATTGTATGTTCGGTAATGTGTTAATTTTGTGAGTCTAGTAAAAATTGTTTATGGAACCAAGATAGAAATGGTCTAATATTATAATGTGATTAATTTTGGAATTATGATAAGTTGTTTATTTTTAATAAGTTAATTTTTTACATTACTATTAGCATCATGATCATAGAATTAAATATAGAACTGAAACTATAGTTAAGACAAGATTGAAGACAAGCTTTGTTTTACTGAAGTAGATTTATGATTAGTTACAGAAATGTTATTACATTACAGTATATTTACTGTATATGTAATACATTAGGAACATAAGGAAGTTTTGTGATGGTGAAATTATGGAACAGAGTGTTATTAACTACGATTGTAGATGATGGTTTGCTCTCTGTATTCCAGTCTGCAGACTGAAACTGTCTGTTAGTGGATTCATGGATACTGGTGTTCTGTGGTAGTTGGGTTTCAATTAATGATACATCTCTGAATAGTCGACTTGAGATTGTACAAGATTACACTTCATTTACATTCATACATATCTTCATTATCCTCTGAAGTATAATACCTTACGATGGTTCTGAAGGCTAAACAGAAAAAAGAGAGTGTCTGTTATTGGACTGAGACAACTAAGAGTTCATGGAGTTCATATGCCTCCACTTGGGAAACGAACCTGTATGTGTTCTATAAAAATCAGGAATAATGAAGGTTACTGAGAGATACATTTTGTAAAAAACTGAACTTGAAATTTAATAAAATTTCATTTTATACAGTAGAAAAAAATTGTTGGGTTTATTAACGTTATGAAAGGGGTTTTTTGTTAATAAAGTGTGGGTTGCTGTTTTTTATTTTTTGCTTCCATAACCTTTAAACCTCCATGTTCAACAACCAAAATGTGGATCTTTTATAAAAAGATACACATTTTTAAATTATTACTATATAATTCAATATTGAATTGTATTATTTATAAGGTAATAATGAATCAGCTAACTGAATTAGATAAAATGAGTTTAATAGTAAATAAATTTACCAACCTGGAAATATGTTTTGTAGTATGTACTGTTAAAAACACCAATTTCGATTTGGCTGTTAAGTAATTGTTCACTTGTAACTATATTTGAAGGAGAAGGTTGTAGTAGTGATGAGACTAACACTGTGCTGTAGAAAACACTTAACAGCATGCCAATAGTTAATGATATATATAGAATTATTCTTTCTGGTAATTTATTTGATTTTTCAAAACCTGGAAAAATAAATTTTCTTTATGAAAAAAATTTTATGAGAAAATGAGACAACTTTCTTACAAATATAAAAGGTAATAACTATTGTAGATAAAATCTATTAAAAAAAAGAAAGAAAAAGATTTTAAAGATGACTTATTGTTATCGTGACAGTCTATCAATTCCATCAAATTGTATTGTAAATCATTTTTGAGTCTTGAAGTATTTGTGCGACTGTAACTGTTTATTGAAATTATATTGTTTCTGTTTATTCATGGAAACATGGTACAGCCTACTGCAGATAATCAGATAATTAAACAAAATTTTCAGTGTATTTGTAAATCGCACTCATGAGGTACAAGTACTGTTCATTTATTTATTTTTTTTGTTGAAGTTTTAGAGGCATCGGCTGCTGTGGTCATTAGCCCCTTTCCATATCAGAAAAAAAATTTTTTCCTCCCCTATAATACAACACTAATGACAGAGTCAGGAACTAGTCTTGTCAAAAAAAGCATCTAAAAATTGACTTGTTGAAGGTTATTGAAACCCTGAAAGCACAACATAACAAGAGTGTTAAAGGCCCTTGCTATTTTAAAAACTTCTAACTATTTCTTACTAAATTTTGTAAAAAAAAAAATACTTCATGTAATATAAAAAGTAAGACACATTGAAAAAAAAACATTTAAATATGAAATGACAAGGTTGTAAGGAGTCCTTGCCATCTAATATCACACAAATCAGTTAATGAAATGTGTTCAAAAACTATCTAAAAACACATGCTAAAATTAAAAGATACTACTTTTATTAAAAAATTCTTCATAGAAACACTAAAATAGGCTTGTCTTAAATTTTATTGCCTAGATTTCCCTTTACGCCACCCTTTTTTGCTTCACTTTTTCATCTTTCTAAAAGCCTCAATGTCAAATTCCAAGGTATCTGAGGCTTCAGAGATGGAATCATCTGATCCTCCGTAGTAAACAATGGAGGATTCCTTGCTACTGGCATCGGATGATACCAGCTTAGATGTTGCGGTCAGTAGCAATGCACTCTTATTGCTTTTGGGGGTGGCTGAAATCCTCACCCTCTCACTTATAGGCCTCTGTGCTTTTGGAGGCTCCATTTTTGTTTTTGTTAAATCCACTTTTTCATATATTTTTGTTATTTTCGTAAAATAACAATAAGTGCAAAATAGCACTTACTGATTGATCCACCTCATTAGAAGATTGTCTGTCAAAATTAAGTAATATTGGTGACATACAGGTACTTTAACTCATTCCTAAATTTACATTAATTCTACTACTTTTTTCACTGAACTTGGCTATACATTTCCTATGTACTGTTAAGGCATTTTGATATCCTTCTTCTGCCAAAAATTTGCCATTATTTTGTAAGCATAGCTCTGTCAAAAGTTTTTTGAATAATATGTTTGCTTTTGTACCAAACTATTGATGTTTTCAATAGTTTTCATTGTAAAATATTATTGGCAAAACTTCCATCCTTCCAGAGATCAGTTTGTTCTACCTTCAGAATAGTTTCTACTTTACTCATCAATCTCTGTGCTATAATCCATTAAAATATTTTATATCTGGTGATCAACAAGCTGATTCCTCAATAATTGTCACAGTTACAGAGGAAATCTCTTCTTCAATATAACTACAATTTTTTTTCTTAAACACTGTTGTAATGTTCTTAAAATTTTGCAGTATTTCTGGTGTGAAATTTGTAATTTCCTCTCTAATTCTAACTTTTAATTCTTCAGTTATTTTAAACTGTTGGAAGTATACTTTTTCTTAACAAGAAATTTTATCTTCACAAGAAAAAGCAGTATATGATAAATCAGGTGATCCGTCAGCATATTCATCATGATAAATCATTACCAAAGAGATCAAGTGATCTTTAAATATTTCTTGCAGGACTGTCATGCTTTGTCATTCACTATAAATTATCTCACTGTCATGTTGAAATCATATATTACAAAGATCATATTATTAAAATTCAGGTTAAAAGAAAATCTGGATCTTTCTCAGTTATTAGTATGCAATAACATTGATTAAGTATACTGAGTGTCCCTTAGTAATTTGAAAAATAGTGACCAATAATGTCACTTGTTCTCAGATAAAATCACCAGATAAAATTTTCTCATAATGCACTGATCATTCATTGATATTTTTTGGATTTTTGATTGACAAAAAAAATTTTCCTGTTAACAAACCCTGACGTGAAAATTTGAATCGTCAGACAAAAATAATGTTTCTAATCGCAATAAATTTTTTTGGAATACCTATCTTATAAATCTTTGGTAGAAATTCAAATGATCTACAACCTTTTATAATTAAATGGAAATTGGAAATGTAAGGAATTTTATTATCCAAAGATCTCTTGGAGATAACAATTAGCACCTACTTCAGTGAAATATCCACAATATTAGTGTGCTATTGAATAGCAGATTATTATGCTTTAACACTGATGTGGATAGTCTACAAAAGAGATGCTGATAATTAGATCTAAAAAACCTTTGGAAAGACCGTTGTTTTATATCTAATAATTTTAGAGTGCTCCAAGTTTTGTTACGCCGATTAAATTAATTTATCATCACCAATCAAAGTACACGATTTGAATCAAGAATCACAATTCTTATTAAGAATCTAATTTCAAGTTTTCTTTCATAAAAACAGGTAATTTCCTAACTTCACTTTGTATTCAATGTAATTTTTTAAAACAAATATTTGATAAAATTATGAACAATTTAATTAATTTATGATTAAATTGATTAATTTTTCGTAGAAAAATGGATTCTTAATTTGATTAAATAAATTCAAATTTATGCTTTTGGTTGTTGATTTTAATTATATTTTTGACATGAGAAGGTACTGTTTGATGTGCTATAAATGAAATCATTCACTTTTAACATTTTAAAGATTAACATTAATTTTGATGTTGGAAATTATAATTCTTTTATAATCTTTAAAAATGATTTTTAATTTGAAAACACTTTTTCTTTTCATGTAAAAAAATATTCCCCAACTATATTTTTTGTTTCTCATTTTCTCCTAGTATGACATTCTAATAATCTATTATTATAAGTAGATTGTAAACCTTTTACATTTATTAATTTAATTATTTCATCTTTCTTTTTAATCTCTTCATAATCAATAAAAAAAACTATATAAAAAACTCCAGTATTATCATTCCTTCAGCTTTATTTTGTCCTAAGCAAAATAATTTCCTTAACAAAGTTATTCTAATAGCAAACATTCTGTTTAAAATTCCTACTCTTCTATCCATTACATTTGTAACAGTTTAAATAATGTTTAAACTAATTTCTACAAGATTTAGTCTACTTATTTCACTACCCTATTTCCTTTGTCTATCAATTCTATTTAAAATTATAAGATTTATATTTTAAGTTGAGGATTATCAAGATTCAAATATTTTTTAAGCATTTGTATAATTCTTGTTAAGCAAATCAGAAACTTTACTTATTTCTTTAAATAAGATGTCCATTGGTCCACAGATTTGTACAGTATATATGAAAAAGTCTGCGACAGTGTTAGATAAGTTTTGTGTGTCTGTGTGTCTGTGTGTCTGTGTGTCTGTGTGTGTGTGTGTGTGTGTGTGTGTGTGTGTGTGTGTGTGTGTGTGTGTGTGTGTGTGTGTGTGTGTGTGTGTGTGTGTGTGTGTGTGTGTGTGTGTGTGTGTGTGTGTGTGTGTGTGTGTGTGTATTTACACATAAATAAATGACTTTATCTGTGCATTATGGACATAGATTAATGACCACATGAAGAAGTGGTAGCATCTCTATCTTTCATCGGGAAGGTTCTGAACTCAGGTTTGGAATTTATCACATGCTATAATATTAATTTCTCATTTTATAAAAAAGAACAGGTAAGTAGCTGCAATTGGTAAGCTTATAGTTACTGCAGTGTAAAATAAACAAAGAAAAAAATTAATAAACTGCTCTTAATAATGTTACCTTTTGAAGAGATTGCACCAATTATTATGAAGATATTCTCACTCCATGTTTTATTATATGTATTACAGTCTTCATAAAAATGTGCATAAAAATATTTAATAAATTTTAGGATAGTTGCAATTGACACTGTTAAAAATATAATACATAACCATAAACCAACTGAAAATGGCATTAATAGTGCTTCATAAGAACCAAATGCTCTTGGATTAAGAAATACAAAGAGAGGCCTGCAAAGAGAAAATCTATTTATACTATTAAATGTTATGAAAAAAATTCTTTATATTATAATTATTTGTTACATATATCATATCTTGGCAGGCAAAACCCCCTATGTGTTAAAATTAAAATTATACAGGAAAGCAAAAAACACAGAATAAAGTTAATAAATTTAATGTAGTACAATACAGATGTTTTGAAGAGTGGTTTTTTATGGGACTGTAAACAATTAAACACATTTTTAATTATCTTACTGACTGTTATTAACTTCTTAAAATAAATAAACCCATAAATTAATTTCTTTTTGTCACAGGTTTGACTCGTTTTCTGAATGTCATGCAGGAGTTATTATACGAATTTATTAAGATACTAAGATGGATATCTGTATAAAAAATAACTATTTTAAATTTATTTAAAATAAAGCAGAAACAAACAATAGACATTTTAAAAAATATTGAAAAAATAAAAAAATAAATAAATAAAAATGAGGAAAAAATTTATTAAAAATATCAATCATGCTAGCAGTGTATCTTTTAAAAAGTATGTAGCTACTTATATGAAAATTACAAAAAAAAAAATGTATTAATTTAGCAAAATGTAAGTACAATAAAAATAATTTTTTTTTTTTGGTTGGAGGTGGAAATGCATTTATGCACGGAGTTGGTCGGGCTCCCACTGATGGTATTATCCAATCACCATCAGTAGACTACCAACTAAAACCAACCCCCTTTCTACCAGGACTCGACCCAAAACCGTTTAACATATTACTTTAGGACAAGTCCTCCTATCCTAGCCAGAGAAGGCCGCTACTTAATTTTCATGACTATCCAGGTCACCGTTTTTGGTCTTCAAAATGCTGCCGACGAATCGGGCCACACTCTCCTAGCTGTTCAGATCACAGAGCATCATTGCAACCATGTTGTGGGGGCTGAATGCTCCGAGATCAGCTTCTAGTGTCCGTCGATCTGCCGCCCACCGAGAACATTTGAAAAAGGTGTGTTCGGCGTCATCCCGTACACCGAGGCAATAGAGGCAGTCGTGGGACAGCGCTTTTTCTATGACATAGAGATAAACGCGGAAGTACCCGTGACCCGTTAAAAACTGGGTCACGTAATATTCCACCTCTCCATGCCGCCGATCCGTCCACAGTCTGACAGATAAGCCTTGCGGTCCATCATCCTCTGGTCTTTTGGTCTCAGGTCTCTTGTCATAAGAGAAACGTGCGAGTCCGTTCCTCCTTGGCGATAGTTTCCTGGTCATAGCCTGCCCGTCGTCTCCTGCAGGCTGCCTTGCCTAAAGAACAATGGGTATGACGCCGGTGACAACCAGTACGGCAGGCTCGGAAACCGTCCGATGCGCGGAAGCGATTCGCAAGGCCGCGGTGCGTTACACCTGCGCGAGCCGCTTCCCGGTCTCTTTTGATTCCTTGGAAATCTTAATACCCAATGCCTAGGCCTGAGGTGTGAGTAAACTGATTTACTATCTTGGTCAGCTGAGCATAAGACGGCAAAGAAGTGGCTCCGTCGAGTCATCAACGTGGCAAGGCAAGCTGTTGACGAGAACTGACGGAGACCGTTGATGCAGACCTTTGGGTGCTGGGTTTCAAGAGAGTAACTCGGCGATTGGGGGTCTCGCGGTCACCAGCTCCACTAGACGAGGCTAAAGCGAAGCATGTCAAGACGTTGTTCCCGGTCCACTCAGTACGTGTCGAGCGGGACTTCGGCGACTTGGGCGACTTCCCGCTCTTCCCGATGGAGAAACTGGAGCAAGTCCTACAGTTGCTGAAGGCCAGAAAAGCCCCTGGTCCCAACGGCACACCGGGGCAAGGTGCTTAAGCTGGTGAGGCGCTGCAGGCCCCACCTGCTTCTGGACATGTATAATGCATGTCTGGAGCCTGGGGCTTTCAGCGCCAGATAGAAGACTGCGGGTCTTGACCGCGACGTGGAGCGCGCCTAACTGAGGCTCAGCCGAGCCATGCACAGAGGTAGTGGCTGGACAACCATAGGTTTAGGCTGGATGACCATAGGATTGCAGGAAATGAAAGCGCAGATGAAGCTGCTAGAAGGACAACAGTCTGTAGTAACTTGGATATAATTCCTGTTCGAGTGGCATTTGTTAAAAATTCTCTAACCAATACAGTAAGAAACAGATGGAGTAATGAATAGAGAAGATTAAATGCAAAACTAAACGCAGTTAAAACTTCTCCATATAATCATAAGAAGAATTATAGGAAGAGTGACGTGAAGCTGACTTGTCGAGAACAAGTGGCGGTGGCCAGACTCAGAATCGGTCACACTCGAATAAAAAATCATATTTGTTAACCAGTGAAGAAAGGCCTCTGTGTAGTGTTTGTAATAAACTGCTTACAGTCAAACATCTAATGGGAGAGTGTACCATATATGAAGACTTCAGAAATAGGTTCAGTCTAGTAAATAATATTGCTGCTGATTTGGAAAATGGAAAAGAAGAAAAAGTAGTTGCTTATCTGCATGCCAGTGGACTATTAACAAGTTTCTAAGTCAGTTCAAGTTGTGTTTAAGGAATCTTTATTTGAAATAGTTTAATTCTATGAATATGGATATTTTTTAATAATGTTGATATTGTCAAGACATTCATTTTTCGTTTAATTTTAGTTGGGAGTCAATGAAACACATAAGAAGAAGAAAAGTTATATGGAGTAGGAATTAGTAATTAAAAAAATTTTTAATTAATGTCAGACAGTAATAAGAGTTTTAAAAAAGGAATCTATTTATTTTACATAATCATCCCATAAAACCACATATGAAGAAATAATAAATCTATGCGGCAGGCATAGTGTCACAAAATATACATAAAATAACAATGTCACAAACTAATATCAAAATTACAGTAGACACCTCTTGCAAACATACTCCATTAGGATATTACAAATAAAGCATAATCAAAAATAATTTCCATAAGATCTAACACATTTTACATTTATTATCCTTGCCTGTCTGGAAAATGATGAAGACAGACATCTACCTCTCATCAGACATTCACTTACCAAATAATAAAATCTGTAAACCAAAAAGCCCTGCAAAACCCTTATAAATCCCTTCTGATTGGCTTCAGTTTTAGTATGTGACACCAGCTCATAATTTGGTTCAAGTTCATAGATGGATGTCCTGAGCTTAGAACAGGACAGGACATTTTTATGCCGGGTGTCATAAGTATGAATCAGAGTTATTTTTTTATTCCGATAGTCTATTTTCAATAGACTTACTTACTTACTTTGAAATTAAGCCTTGTAATATATCTCACCATCTGGAGTATACTTTAGCTTACAGATGTCATGAAGAGTTTGAAGAGATAAGTCACCTCATTTTCTTCATGGCTTGATCAATGTAAAGTTAGATTTTTGTCCATCATATTCTTAAAGTTAAATCACCTACATTTATATTGTTTCTTTGTCATATGCTTATGTTTCTTTGTTTCTTGTCATATGCAACAGTGATGATTTTCTGCAGTAGTGACTTGGGACATTTGGTACACTGCTAAGCTACTCTTCCATTAAATTTTCAGATAAAATTTGGTTATTATTTATGCGAGGAATATTAGTTGTTGTATCTTCTTTGTCATCAGTCTTTATTTTCTTCACTATGCATAGTATCTTGAGACATCTTAACCCATAGTTTAAATAAAACTTAATACCAAACCTAATACACTGAGGAGAAATTCTTGACAAACCCATCCTTTTACACCACTACTTTCATTCAGAAAAAAAGAAGGCCTTCTTTTCTTATATATCTTTTTACATTCTTCTGGTTTGTTTCATCTTCAACATTACCTCTTTCTTCACATGTATTCCTCCTAATTGTATGGTTTGTCACAGGTCGTTTAATATATGATTGCTTTTCTTCCCATGTTTGTAGCGACCAAAAAAAGTTAAAAACTTTTTTCTATCAAGAATCTGACAACATAAAAATGTCTTTAATTACTTTTTTCTTCAACATTGTGTTTGTACCTCAGTTTAATTTTTCTGGCTTCTTTAGAGTGTTATGATGAACAACTGTGTCCATTTTTTTTATAGCTGCCATATGCCATACCTAATACTCTATATCTTTACTTTCTCGTTTATACCTCTATTGCTGTTGCAGCAGCATAAAGGAAAGGTTTAGCGATCGGCAAAAACTTTGGGAACCAGGGATTTATATAAATGTTGAAGTTTCAAGATCCTTAATTTAAAAGTACTCAAAAAAAAAATCTCAAAAATATAGGCATTAATGTAACAATGAGGTGGAACTCATTCAATGGAACCCATATTTAAAATATCTTTTTTTTTTCATTTTAATTTTCAATACTGAAAATCCATATGTATCTATGTAGTATTAATGTAAACATGTAAGAACTTTTGAAAAATGGGAGTCGCTCAGAATCCAACTTAAGAATTCTAGAATTTGCTTTTGGATTTTTTATAATTTCTGATGCTGTATCTTTTTTTAAGTTGTACTAATATTATAAATGACATATGAGGTAGCTGTCAGGCAAGCAATGTCAAATTGCTCTGAAATCTCTTTATTGAATATTTTGGTTTTTTTTTCCATTTGCATTGTAAATATTGCATATTATTAAGTAATTAATATTTAAAAACCCTTACGACATATTTGAAATAAAAATTTGTCATAAGCAAAGCTGGAGAATTATACAACCTTTTGGCATTTTTTTTTAATGACAAACTGAGTCAAGGTTATTTTAATATAATTTTAAAAAATTAACATCCCAATGCTTACAGTCATTATTTAACCATTTTCAGACAGGTTCAGCTATTTTTCACTTCGAGATCAGTTGTGGAATATGGTTAAAAATTTATTTTTTTCAATGTCAGATATTGTTGTTCAGTATATGAATTATTCATCATACCTTAGAAATCTCAATTGACACAGAAGATGAGGGTGGACTGCTGTTGAACAGGCAGCTGACTTCTTGCTACCTATAACATCCTGTCCCAGTACAATATCTCTTCTCTTTATTATCATCAGTGGAGTAAAGATTTTCTTGAGCAGTTTCTTTATTAATTAGTTCACCCTCTATTACTTCTCATGTATATGAGGGTACATATAGGATATTTTACAACATGTAAAATTTAACTGAAAAACCATCTTTGTGGGTAATGGTGCACAAAGGAGGCATAACATATACATATTTTCTGAAAAATCTCAGTATAGTAAAACAGCAATACATAAGAAGTTTTTTCTGAAAAAAATAATAAGACGGCTTGCAATTGAAAAATTTAAAAATGGTTTTTTTAATTTTTAAACATGACTTAGCTTTTAGGAGTTCTCATCAAACACTAGAGAAAGACTATAACAATTGAAAAAACAAAACCCTATTTTAGAAAAAAATGACAAGAGATTTTGCCCACCAAGTAAAATATGTTACATTTCTATAACTAAAAAATATAAATTAAATATCCATGAAGGCAGTTAATAGTAAAATGAGTGATAAAAACAATTAATTTAATTTGTATTAATATATATCACAACAGACAAAGAAAATGTTATTATTAATTTGTCTACTTAGCCTCATTATTGCATGCTACTAGATGAAAATTACAGAAAGAGTAATGAAAATACTGAGAGTGTTTATCACTGACAAAACTGTTTGCACAATATTGTTTTATTTTTTATTTATTTGGTTGTATCAATTTATGTTTTGTAATTTATCAAATCTGATTTATTCAATGATAAATTAATTGTTAATCAAGTAATAATAAAGTATAAATAAATTAGTAATTTCAAGTTTATATAATTGATGATATAATTTCTTCTGGATTAGTTACAATTCTAGTAATGCCTTATATTACGTGGTTCTCAAGAATTGCAAATCTGCCAAAAAAAAGGTACTGTTATGTTTATTCATTTGCATACAAGATCTGTTTTCACTAATGTTTTTTAAAAAGGTATCATTAAAAGTAAAACATAGTCTAAGTAATTATCCCCTTGACTACTTTTATTTGGACCTAAATGGCGGTCCTGCAGTATTGTAGAATATGAGCTGCAATAGCAGCTTTCCTCTGACTACCAAGCTTAGGGTTAAAACTATTAGAATTTTGGTTTTATCATTAAAAAACAAAAAAATCACCTTATAATGCTCAATCCCTGGAATCATTCAAGGCCAAATATCAGTTAGCAAAGCCATATATAATAAATCACTTTCTATTGATCACCAAAGTTAAATAATTTTAGGTCCTGAATCATGGCATGCCCTTAGTTTTTATATTAATGCCAAATGACTTCATAGCAGTTGATACAATATAGAATACTTTATGATGCACTATATAATAAAGTGATTCCCTTATCAATTAAAAACAGGGATTATGAATAATAATGCTCTTTGCAATAGCACAGTTTGAGCAGCTGCATAACAGCTTCAAAAGATCTTATGAAATCATGTTTGCTTACATTTAAAAAGGTAAGTGGTTTTTTAAATTTGTTTTTACAATGTAAATGAAGATAATTAGTATTAATTTTAAAATAATTAAAACTTATTAATTGGAAAATATTTGAATAATATTTATTTGAGAATATATTTAATTGTCCTTATTTCATAAGGATTAAAAAAAATGTGATTTTTTTTTAAAGAAAAATAATTTTATTTAAAACTTATCAACTAAGTAGTATTGTTTTGTATAGAGAAATTCCTTAAGTTTAAATAAAAATAATTTATAATTTTTTTTTAATTTATTTTTTATAATTTTATAGTTTATAATTTTTTTTACCTAAGGATCACATCCTTTTATTTATAAATGTGCAGAAATGATGGAATATTTTGTTCATTAAATATTTGTGTATATTATTGGCTGTTATTAGCTCAAACAATGATCTGACAGCTCAATTTCTTATTCTAAAAATCATTCAGATTTTTTTTAAAGTAGTCGAAAGAGATAATGTAATAATTTAAGTGGGAATACAAATATTTAAGAATAATAAGCATTTTAACAATGTTAACAAGCTTACTATTTTATTAAACTCCATGGGGGAATGCAATTTTTTTTATCTTTCACAGGAAGGATCAAAATTTGAATTCTTGTTAACCTTGGAATTTTTAATTTGGCACAGAATCTCTCAAAAAACAGAATGGTAAATATTGGGCATCAATCTATAATCACAAGAGTGGAAAATTAATAGGAATATAATTCATGCTATAATCAATCAATGGTTCATTTGCCTGAAAAATGTAGTGTAATGATTTTATCCATATTTGAGTTACCAATTCAACCACTAAATAATCTTCTGAAATTTTGATTAATTCATGTTTAATCATCAGATCAGATCTATTATCATTTTTATGAACACTAATTTATTTTTATATATTTTTTAGGCATATTCAGTTTATTAATTATTCAAAAATATGTTTTATTAAAATAAGAGTAGGTTCTAATGTTTTTCATGTTATGTTATCTACTGCCTACTATTGAGTACTAATCATTTAAGAAGTGTAATGAGTTTAATAAGAGCCACTTAGATTTTCTTGAAAAAATTTCTTTAGAGAACCTTTTATCTGTTTGGTATTCAAAATTATTGTATAGTGTGCATAGTTTAAAGTGTTGCAATATTCAGCATAAATTAGAAGTTTCACAAATTTATGTTACATTAATTTATGGATTTAGGTTATGAAGTTGATCAGATTATATGCACAGACATTTCCCCAATCCATTACACAAACAAATAATATAATTTTTACCTGAACTTCCAGATTGGAGAAGTGAAATCTACAATATCTAATCGTGTTGTATTCATTAACAATAAGGCTAAACCTAAATCAGCGTTTCCTCTTTCAAGTTCTCCCAGCATACCATCATAATGCCCATCAGGTTTCAGAATTGCGAATTCATCAACAAACGTTACATTTAACCTATTAAAAATAACAAAATATTACAGAGTATACAAACGTATGACCAAAAGATTCATTACTAAGAGATATATATACATATGTAAGTGTAAAATGATCAGTTTAGAGGTAAGAGAAGGTATACAATTTTATATAATTTATTAAGAATTCAAAATTCTCCTAACTTCTCTGACAAGATTTTGCATTTTATTTTATAGAATCTCATTGTGAGTACTGCCAGTTTTATTTTCATGTGATTATGTCAAATAAATTTTATTTTCACCATTCTTATTATCATAACCATTATTTTTATTCTGTAGTTATTTTCATTCTGCATTCAAATTAAATTTTTATTTAAAACTATGAACTTTTAGAATGAAAAATGAAACAGAAATATAATAAATATAATGTTTTCAAACAACTTATGTCATAAAGTTTTCAGCTATTTTTGTTATCACCTAAATGTGTATCCTCTCTCTTTTTCTGTTTAGCCTCTGGAACCACCATAAGGTATTACTTCAGAGGATGAATGAGGATGATATGTATGAATGTAAGTGAAGTGTAATCTTCTACAGTCTCAGGTTAACCATTTCTGAGATGTGTGGTTGATTGAAACCTAACCACCAGAACACAACCACTAGAACATTGGTATCTAAGATCTAGTATTCAGATCTGTATAAAAGTAACTGCCTTTATGTACTAGGATTTGAACCTTAGAACACTCAACTTCAAAATCAGCTTACTAATGATGATGAGTTCACCACTAGACCAACCCAGTTGGTTGCCTTTAATGTGACCTGGTGCTGCTGTTCTCACCTCAGTATCAGCTGATGTTTGTGTTGATGACAGTTTTTTAAGTTAGGAATTCAGAATCTGGTTGAAAAGCATGTTATATTTGAATTGTGTCTGTTCATTTAGAATATTGTTAATGTGTAGTATATTGTTAATTATGAAATAATGTTTGAGTGTGTTAAGGTGTGCATGTGTAGATTATTAAGGTTGTTGCCAATATTGGTACATTTATACTTTCCATTTATGAAGTGATTGTCAAATGTTCTGAGATTGCTATTGATGAGTTCTAATTGTTGTTTTAGTTAAAGCTGCATCCCATTTTAGTAATGTAGAAGAATGCATAATTGAAATAGTTCAGTCTGTAAATTTCAGGTACACTGTGATGATGATTGACTTCTTTGAATAAGGGTTTGTTTTGTTTTATTTATTATTTTAAAGATTACATTGCATGCATTTTTTTTTTAATTTGTGAGTTATTCTCTGAGTCTTTGTTGATCTATGATGAATATAAAAGTTTGTTTTTGTCACATTTGTTTTTTGTATGCAATGATTTTTTTATTTATTTTGAGAAATTATGTGTAAATAAGTGCATTTTTATATTAATTTTATAAGAGCAAAAACAAACAGATTATTTGAGGTTGGGTATCTTTTATTATTGGTTTTCTGTTTATAGATTAGTGAATAGTGCATATATTTATTCTGCTGTTGCCTAAATTATTTTATAGAAATTACTAAGAGGAGGATCAGCTTCATTGTGTTCGTGGAAGGACTACTACTACAGAATAATCTTTTTTTATGTTAACTAATTTTTCTTATTATTTGTTCTAAACTGCATTTTTAAGTATTACAATAGTTCTTTATGATATTTATGTTTGTATTATTTACTTACGTGAAATTATACATTTTTGCTACATTCATCCATAGTGTGATAGTGAATCTATTAACGATATCTGATTTATGTTTATATGAAGAATTTGTGAGCAGTGTTAAAGATTCTTCACTGCCATTTGCTTTCAACTGTCTCAGCTGAAACATTTTTTAAAGGAAAAAATTCTTTTTCAAGAAATCTATTATAAATAAACTATACCTAATTTCACCCTGCATACAATCTATACATTTTTCAGAAACATTTGATAAAAATTAAAGTTAAACAGTAAAAAAAAATGTTAACAAATAATAAATCTGTCATTATCAACTAGTAATAGAATCCAGCTTCATCTAGACAGTTATAGCACATTACTAATCTCATTTGTAGCTGTACACATAATTTTCATAAAAATAGCAGTCAATTTACATAATTTTCCAGCTATACTGGTCAAGTTATGGAATTCATTTTGGAAATTTTTTCAATTCAATAATATTAAGCTCTCTTTATATCTTTATGATAAAATAATTCCTACATTATATTGTATTACATATTATATATATATATAAAACATTCCTACATTATAGCTCCTCCATCAGGGGAGAGATATTAAGATAATTAGTAACTTTATTGTTTAACAAAATCCATTTTGAGCATTAAAAACTTGAAATTGCAATTTTTTTTCATTTTGGGGACACCCATACACAAGGTAAAGCATTAGGGTAAAATTCATTTTTAAGAAAATAATCTCTAAGTGGAGAAAATAAATTTAAAAAGATAACTTTGAAAAATTAAAAAAAGAAACACAAAAATACATCCATAATTTTAAATAAACAAATTTGTAATTTTATAGGGAGGGGTGAAAGTTTAAAATAAATTTAATTAAAAAAAATGTTTTTGTTACCACAGACAATTGGAGTGGGATGGGCAAAAAATTCTAATAATGGTTTGAAAGCCTATTGATGTAAAAAACATAGATGCAACAAACTCCCATTAAGCTTTTCTAAAGTCTATACAACTAATAAAAGGAAAATATATAGTCATTTATAGAGAGTGGGTAAATATTAAATAAAATCTTTTTGCTAATTTGTGATCTTGATAAAAATATTTTTTTTTCTAAAAAAGTGATTTTGATTAAAAACGTTTTGTAAGAAAAACTTTTGCTGAAGTGCCCCAGTGAAGATTTGACATTTTATTTCAGTCAAAACACTCTCACCCCTTTTTTGAATTTTTTCAAAAATTTAATACATTCTTTCTCCCTGAAGGTAGTAAAGTAAGTACCTTTCTACCAAGTTTGAAGAAAATTGGTCAGTGGGGTCCAGAGTTATAGAACCAAATACAGGCCAACATACATACCTATGTAGTATCTACATAGACATACATACAAATGTCCATCTTACAAAATAGATTTATTGGTCTTAGGAGCATTGGAACAAAAAATTATTTTCACAAATTATTTACAGTCTATTTAAATATATCTTCTGTCGTTAACATTTTTTTTAAATTTTCCTTAAGGCACAAAGCTAAAAAAAGGTAATTTTTTTTGGTAGTTTTCTGAGTGATCAGTATACTTTCTCATTATAGCTCTAGCTTCTATAGCAGCTAATATCGCTTAAGTCAGGAAAGTAAAATATGACAAAACAGAAATAAAATATGATTTTAAACTTTTATTGGGTGCAGAAGGGAACTCTTTGTCTGCCTGTCCTTCATTTTTTCTGAAAGTAAATTATTAAATACAGCTTATACATCAAAGATAGAAAAATAACCATTACTTCTTTTAGGGAAACAATATAGTTATATACTGTAGTTCAATTTATAATTATAAAAAAAAATCATGCTAATTTTTCAGAGTAGAGGTTAAAGAATTATATCTATTATTGATTAGAATAATGCAAGGTTAATCTTACCACTCCAGAACCATTGATTATTAATCCATGTAAATTTTTTCGACGAGATATTTCAGTATCGTTTAATATTAAATTTAATTTTGATTTTCTATTCCAGTAACCAGCATTCGAAACAGTAACTCTTGTGTAAGTATATATTTTATATAAATCATACAATGTTATTTCATTAAAAGTATGATTAGTATTTCTATTATCAGCATCATAATAATCATTTACAACAGCTAAAATCATGTCTGTATCCAGTTGTAAGCTGTGTTTACACAATTCATTACTTATAACTTCTACATCATTAACATTATGTTGATGTTTGTTCATTATCAACCAAATGTAGCTTTTATTAAACATATTATTATAAGAACTCTGTAAAAAGATAAAATATGAAAAATTGTGAGTTATTTGTTAATAATGAGGTGGTGTGGTTACATCTACGAATAATTAATTTTTGTGAGTTGATCTAGCAAAATCACAAGTCCCTAATTTAGTCATTCTAGTCAATGTATGGTCTGAATGTGGTTTTTTCATAACTTTGTTATTGTCATTAATGTATCTTCTTGCATTGCACCACTTTAGTATTACTTTTGAATGCAAACATATTCTAACAGAAATTTCATTTTTGTTACAACAGATCAATCTTATTTCAGAATACAGATTTTTCCAAAGTATTTGTTTCATTTAATATCTACATATCTTGTGAAAAAGTAATTTGGCTGAAAAAAGGAGGTATCTGAATTTGATTGTTATAATTTTGCAACCAAAGGTATAAATCATAAAATATACCAGATTGAAACCTGCTCAGTTTTACAGTTAAAATTAGAATTATGATAATATTTTTCAAGAAATTCAGAAATATATTTTTAAATCTTCAGACAGTTTTCAATAATTTAAGAGAGTTGATGTAAGAGAGGGAATCAGTTTAAATCCATTAAATACTTGAAGTAAATGTGCAAATAGGATATATATTTTTATTTATTAATTTCCTAATGTGTACGTTGCAGTTTGTTCAACTAGTGAACAATAAGCAACCCTCCACAGCCCATTGAGAAGAGTATGATATGTATGATATAAATAAGGTGTAGTCTTGTACAGACTCAGGTCGACCATTCCTGAGAAGTGTACTTAATTGAACCCCAACTACCAAGTGCACCAGTGTCGATTGTCTGTTCAAATCCATATAGAAGCAACTAACTTTTACTAGAGATCAGTGTACTGAACTCTAGAAAATTGAACCTCAGAACCTTAGGTTTCAAAAATCAGCTATTAAACAACTGATTTGCAATGACAAGTTAACTGCTAGATCAGCCCGGAGGGCAAAATAGCACATACGTGAAAAAAATTCAAACAAATGTTAAAGTTTCCATCAAAATTTAATTTACAATAAATCTAGACATATATGTCATATAGAGTTATCCACACCTACTATAAATAATCTAAGACAGATGTATAAATATATCATAATGTAGTGGATGTATTTCCAAGGAAAAGTTAGTGTTGGATTAAAAATATTTAATGGAAATAATTTAGTCACAAAAGAAATAAAGTTTATACCATGTTTACTGCACTTCTACACCAAATGGTTATGTTGATGCAAAAACATTTGACTGAAGATTTATAAATAAATTTATGTTTTCATTTATTCAACTCTTCCTTTTTGACTACTTATTTAGATTTGTAAATAGTACCATTTTTGAATTTCTCTTAAAATAAACTGTATATAAATATTAAAAAAATATTTCAATATGATAAGTGCACATAGTAATTTTAAAAATAATTTTATTGGCAAAGAAATCCGTGAAATCACTTTAAATATCATGAAGGTAAATTTCATAAGGATAATTATGAGGGTACATATAATGAAGATTTTATGAGGCTCCATATTGTCTTATGAAAGTTATTGAGCTTGAGAATTGCATATAAAAAAAGGGCATAAAACCGAGTTATCTCACATTTCTTACTGTTTCAACATTTCTTAATAAAATAACATGTAACAGAATAAATTGTAATTGGGAGTTTTATAGTTTATTTTGCAATACCAATACCTGATAGGGTTACTAACTTATAATAGTTCAAAGTAGGTGTATCCTATCATCAATAAAATTATTAAATGATCTGCAGTTATGAATTCCACTTTTTGTCTGTAATACTTGTGTTTGTGGTTAAATGTATCCTATATGCCCAGTGTTATACTGTAATCTGGTAATATAAAAACTAAACATTGTACCTTTATCTAAAAACTGTAATTTGATTTGAATACTTCCATTTAATTCTAATTTTCTCTCTTTATTTTTAAAACATTCTTTGGTTTTTTGTTTTATGTTCTGGAAGTGAGTGATTAAAATATAACTATTTTAGCTACCTAAAAATGTGTAATAATATTATTGATCCAACCTTTGGATGACCATTCGTGAACAGCGCTATTAATTTGGACTCCGAATGACTGAAATACACTGGTAACAATATTCACATTTAAATGGTTTACCGGACTTATTCTGGTCCTTCAATATCATAGCAGCTGATGTGAGTGATATTAATATGATAATGTTTTTAAAATACCCAATTCAAACACATGATATATGTAAAAAGTTATGTCTCACAATGATACAGTTAGGAGTAAAACAATTTCTTGTTTCTTCATGAGTCGAGTGTACTTTTACAAATCAGCATGCATAGCTTAACAAAATTCTATTCAGCACTAAAAATGACACCATCACTCTTTTCACCGCAAGGACTGTATAAGTATTTACAGTAATCATTTTCAGAGATTGTAATTCTGACTGGCATAATTGATCTCAAGCATCACATCTATAAGAAAGACTGGGATAGTTTTCTTGTGGTCTAAAATACCAAAATAATGTATCCGTTTCTATGGTGAAACAATGCATCTTATACAATGCCCCAACTCAGTAGAAGAAAACGGATGATTACTATTATATTACTGCATCATGTATTATAAAATTATATCCTAATTTGTTTATAATTGAGTATCATTAGGTCACAGGAATAAATATGAAATAAGCCCCTTATAGTAGCCTACAGATATTGAAAATGAAAATAAATACCTTTTCCAATACAAATTTTCCAAATTCACAAGAAGAATTTACATAAACTCCAATTTTAGTGTGTGTTAATGTCATAATTTTATCAAATATTTTGCTTATGTTATTGATGAAAGAGTATTTTGATATTACTGTCCGATTATTCACTAATACACTTAGCATTGTTGCTGACTCTAATAAAAACAAAAAGAAAGATTTAAAAAATAATTATTTCTTTGATTTCATACTTACCCTGTTTCAATAGAATAATATTTTTATGTTTTACTACAGTTTTTTACAACAAATGAAATAAAAAGAGAAAAATGATATTAAGAAAAAGAAGAAAGTACAAGTAACAGGCTCTCTCTCTCTCTTTCTCGCTTTTTCTCCCTCACTAAATTAAATGACAAATTCTGGAGAAAAATAGCATAGGATAATTTTTATAAGTATAGGATAGTTTCTATAAGTTTGTTATTGAACTTATAGTTTAGGGATATTTTCATGAAGAAAGAAGTCAATAGAATGGACAGCATTTTCACAAAGAAATATTTTTAGTCATTTAATCTGATTTCCATTACTACAGTCCTGAACATCAATTGTAAATTTTTACAATAGCTAAGCTTCAAATATTACAATCCTCATACCACTGAAGAATTAAAAATCAGTTTAAAAAATGAAATTTAAAGAGATTACAGTATTTATATTACGAAAGGACGCTAGAGAATATGATTAAAATCATAAAAACTTATCTACAGATAGGCAGGCAATGGAACTTTTTGATAATTATTATAAAATTTGTTACTAAAGATAGAAACTCATTTTTAAGCTAAATTCAACAAAATGCGTTTAAAGATCAATTTTTTATTACTTATCTTTATTAAGTATTTTTGTATGTTATTTGATTTTTGGATCCAAGGAGCAAAAAAACTGCTTAAAAAATTCTGTTTCTGTCATTCCTAGAATTCTAGATCTTGATCTAACTGACAGTTAGATTTTAAATTAAAGAAACTGTCTGTAAATAATAATGTGTGGATGTATCCTATAAAAAATATTTCTGTATCTTATGCATTAACCCATGCTTTTAATAATTGACCTCTGTATTTAAATTATCATTCAGTCTACTTTATCACTAATTATCAACATATTTACCCTATGCATGACTGTTTTGTTTGAAGCAGTGATAACCCCTAAAAATTCATTGCTACCATTTCCGTATGGTATCATATACTTTTCATAAATTACATGCGTATTTATATTAGACTGCATTATTTTTAAATCCAATCAAATTTGACTTAATATTTTAAAATACTCTTCATTTAGATAATTACATATTAAGATCATTGTGATTGTTTGAAGCAGGTGATTTAAAAGTAAGTCTTAGCAGAGCTCAGGCTTGGTAGCCTGAGCTAATGTCTTGGATTAGGATATTTAATAAAGTATATTTACAACTAAACAGATCAACTATTTTTATAACTCAATTAAAATGTCATAGGTGGTATGTAGTGTACTACCTTTTCTTCTTTCTTTTTCCTGTTTAGCCTCCGGTAATTACCATTCATATAATACTTCAGAGGATGAATGAGGATGATATGTGTGAATGTAAATGAAGTGTAGTCTTGTATAGTCTCAGTTCGACCATTCCTGAGATGTGTGGTTAATCGAAACCCAACCACCAAAGAATTGTATCCACAATCCAGTATTCAAATCCGTGTAAAAATAACTGACTTTACTAAGACTTGAATACTGGAACTCTCAACTTCCAAATCAGCTGATTTGGGAAGATGCATTCACCACTAGACCAACCTGGTGGATTGTATAGTATACTACCTAGCTGTAGTATTCTATTTTATTAGTTTAAAAAATGTTAAACTCCCTTGAAACTTTAAACCAGTAATATTTTTGTCAGTATAGTTTCTTCTGAATTAACAGATATTATCTGATTCTCATGTCACCTAGAACTGTTACAATTAAATGGCATAATATTAAATGCTATAATATCTGATGCTTAGTCAAGGTCTAGAATTTCCATTGTCATTCCTTGTCATTTCATTTAACTCATTTCCCGTTTTAAAACATGTAATTTAATGCAAATCTGAAATCAAAAAGATATAAATTATTTCTACTTTTATAAAATCATTAGAAAGAATCAGTGGCATCCTATGCCACTGATATTTTACTTTTCAGGGAAAGTATCCCTGAAAAGGAGCAATATCCCCAAATCTGATTTCAAATATCAATATGCCATTACTAGAATATCAGTTGGATGCAAGATGTATTTACAGCACTGCTGGATGTGTATTCACTGCTGGACTTTGTGTGAATAATACTACAAAGATGTGAGGCGATGACCAATGTACTCTTATTTCCTTTTATGTTATATGGCTGATATGTACATAGAGGGTTATTTTATGGAACCACCAACAATTGTTGTCTTCTGCAGGATATGTAAATTAAGTTACAAAATTTTCCGGCCTCCATGGTGTGAGTGATAGCATTTCGACCTTTCATCCAGAGCTCCCAGATTTGAATCCCAGTCAGGCATGGCATTTTCACATGCTACTTGTCATGAAGCAATACCCAATGGTAGTCTCGGAGGTTAAAGAAAAAGAAAGAAAAAAAAAAGAAGTTACAAAATTTGGTATTTTGAATGCTATGGTTTCTGAATTGAGAGGCTTTATGTTACAATTAAGCTACAAAAGACATCTCAAGGCTTTTTAAGATTTTTAAATTTATGTGTTTCCTCAAAATTTGTTACATTTTTTAACTTTTCTCCAAAAGTATTAAAACAAAGACAAGCATATAATATTATCCTGCAATGAGAAATGGCATGACCGTTGTATGGAGTTTGAGGAGAAGGCCTTAGTGAGCATGTACATGATAAGCTACTACTCATTTTAAAAGTATTAGTCAAGTAAATGCAGTGCTAACTGTTTATCAAACTATAGTAATTAAAAAATCAAACTTGGATGTAGTGTATTTATCATGTTTTCATTACTAGTGTTATGTTTTGATTGTTACTCTGTATTTATGGCTAATTTTAGAAATATATACTGATAATGTTTTTTTGTTTTATAATTATGTAACTATTTAAGTTAGTTTTAATAATTATGATGAAAAAAGATTCAAATGTTCAAAAAACGAGATAAAACAATTCTTAGCTCTGAAAGAGAATTTATTACTCATGTCATAGATCGTTGCAAGGAAGAGACAAAGTTAAACAGGCTGACGATTCCACTGAGGCAACCGAACGAGTAGCAAAATACTGTAGTGTCTCGAAAAACAGTGATTGCTGTAAAAAAAGAAGTTCGTGCTAACAAAGTTTAATCACTAACAACCTCTGGGAAAAAAAAGAAAACCTTTATTACTACAACGAGATTGATAGTTTTGATCAGGATGTCATTAGAAATGTAATCGAAGATTTCTGTGTCCGGCAAAAAGATTATCCAAATAATTTTTCAAAACTTCTTCTGGCCTTAAAAGAGCGAATGAGATTTAAATGGAAAAGAACCACTCTCCGGAAAATTTTAACCGAAATGGTCTTTAAATGAAGACCTGTTTTTTTTTTAGTTTTTGCTGGGCGAAAAACGCTGCGGCGTTATCACCGCCCGAACACAAAATATAAAAACAAAATCAAAAGAAACAAAAATATTAAAAACAAAGACAAAACAAAAAACTTAGTCTAAATGTTAATTTTTTTGGGTGAAGAAAAATATTTTCGTGTTACCATCGCCCGGAAAAAAATATAGCATATTAAAATAAAATATAAAATCTAATAAGACAACAACGAAATTAAAAGGAAATAAAAAAGTAAAGTAAAAATCTAAAAACAAAATTAAAACTTAAACTAAAATATTATAAACAAAGACAAAATAAAAAACTTAAACTGAAATGTTAACAAAACTAATGTATAAAAAAATTTAAGAACGCTACTAAAAGGTGTGCAAAACACTAATAGCTCGAAAAATAAAAATATCCGGTCCAAAACTTCTTTATTATTGCTCAGGATATGACGAAGATTCCTGGTCAATTTAAATTTACGACGTAAAGCCGCAAAACGTATACAATCCACAAGGATGTGGCGCACAGTCAAGCGGCCCTTGCATCGTACGCATATCGGTGCATTTTCTGTTGACATCAGGTAGTCGTGAGTAGCTCTCGTATGTCCTATCCGCAATCGGTAAAGGACCACTTCCTCCCGGCGAAATTTCTTGTGGGAAGAATCCCATGGCAACACAGTATCTTTGACATATCGAAATTTGTTATCTATCGTGACAATCCAGTCATCTTGCCACCTCGCACAAAGTGCATGTTTGACATGGTTAATAAAGTCGGATGTAGTAACACGGGATAGTGCAGGATGGCTGACTACATGCGTCTTTTGCAGCGGAATTTGCACGTTCATTGCCCGGAATCCCTACGTGGCTAGGGATCCAGTAGAAACTCACTTGTGTGTTGCGGTGATTCAAGTAGGCGATTGCATTGTAAATTTCGGTGACGGTAGGATGTCTGGAATAAAAATGTTCTAAGGCTTGGAGAGCACTACACGAGTCGCCAAAAATAAGAATATGATGATACTTAGGGTTAATGATATTCAAAGCCTTATGTGTAGCGTACAGTTCAGCAGTAAATACACTCGAAAGACTGAGTAGACCAAACATGTAGATTTGGCCATTAACAACAAACGCGCAGCCAACGGTATCGTTCTGTTTCGATCCATCCCTGTATACCACTGCGTCGGAGTTTAAAAAATATGGTGAATCATTTGCTGAAAGAAAACAGGTGGTGTTGATTCTTTATTGTATTTCGCGAGGTCAAATATAAAATTTATAAGGTTAATTGTTCACGGAGGATATGAACACGGATAAACAGGAAAAATAGAAGGTGCGTCAACATTCATAAGGTGCAGTAAACGTCGGGTACGAACACCTACAGGTGCAGTACAACGTGAACGGTCCTCATATTTTCGAAAATAAGTATTACCAAGAACTACGTCAAAAGCCGGGTAATTTGGCTGTCCCTTAAGGTAGAAAATATAAGACGCCAATACCTGGTTCCGTCTATTCCAAAGCGACGGCTCTCCGCAGTCAACAATGATGCTGACGACAGGGCTTGATCTAAAGGCACCCGTAGCAAGCCGAAGGAAAGCGTGATGTACAGCAGCTAGCATTTTAAGTATGGTATAACGCGCTGAAGAGTAGGCGACACAACCATAATCCAAGCGGGAACGAACCAAGGAGTAGTAGAAACGTAACATACACGACCGATCGGCACCCCAATTGGTATTGCTAATGACTTGCAGCATATCTAATAATTTGGACACCTCGTTTACAGTTCTTTGATGTGTTTGACCCACGTAAGGCAGCTATCAAAAAATAAACTTAAAAATCTGACAGAAGGAAAGATAGCAATTAGCTCTCCACGAGAAAGACTTGCGGAACAAAGGGGTGTCGCAGACGAGAAAGGGTACACATTTTGTTTTCTCAAGTGAAAATGTGAAGCCAGAAACCTTGGACCAAACTTCAAGGCGAGATATAATGTTCTGTAGCAGCCTCTCGGCTGTGGTTGTTGAAAGGGACGCAATGTATACAGCAAAATCATCAAAAAATAAGGAACATGAAATAGGCGTCTGCACACACGTAGTTATACCGTTAATGGCTATAGAAAATAAAGTAGCACAACACACTTTCTTGAGGTACTCCATTCTTCAAGTCGGCGCTAAATGAAAGAGATTCTCCAACACGAACACGGAAAGTTCGGTCATTTAGGAAACCCCTAATAAAAGGAAGTATATTGCCTCTAACTCCCAATTTTTTAAGGATGTTTAGAATACCACGTCGCCAGGCCGTGTCGAACGCCTTCCTGATATCAAAGAAAATAGCGACGTGGCGCTGGTGTAGTAGGAAAGCGTTTTGAATTGCTGTTTCCAATGACACTAAATGGTCAATGGAGAACCGTCCTCGTCGGAAACCACACTGTTCTGGAGATAAAAGGCCATGTCTCTCCAAGTACCACGTAAATCTGTGGTTCACCATTCTCTCCATTACCTTGCACAGGACGCTAGTCAAAGAGATAGGGCGGTAGTTTCAGGGTTTCGCTTTGTTGTTACCAGGTAGGTTTAATTACAGGTATGACAACGGCTTCCGCCCAGACGAGTGGGAAGACTTGTGCAGAGAATAGATCATTATAAACTCCAATAGATGTAATACCGTATGAGGAAGGTGCAACAGAATATGGAAACGAACTTTATCAGGTCCAGGGGACGTGTCACGCGAGCTTATAAGTGAGTTAATAACTCCTTGAATGCGAATGGAACATTTAATTCACCGACCGAATCACCAATGTTCAATGGTAATCTTTCCACCTGTATCTTGTACCTCTAAAATTCGTTACCATATGATGAAGTGAGAAACACAGAGCGTAAAGTATTCGCTATTATAGTTGCCACCGCAGAAGATGATGAAAGGAGTTCCCCTTCATGAAGAAGCCCGAAAATAGACTGTTTGGGTGACCGACAAATCGCACGGATCTTTTTCCACACAGTAGTCGTGGAAATAGTGCGTAAGATGGTGTCTAATATTTCCTCCACGACCTCCTTCTAGCGTTCAATAATACCCGACGACCTACCGCTCTAGCCTGACGGTATAAATTTAAATGCTCATCTGTAGGCCTGCGGTTAAATTTACCCAGTGCTTGCCATCGTTTGCTAATAACGTTCCGGCAATTGTCACTCTACCAAGGAACGTAAGGACGTGTAGGGTTTCCCGATGTTTGTGGGATGTATCTATTAGCAGTCTCAAGTATCATGGACGTAAAAGAGGAAAGTTGATCAAGGACGCCCGCGCCACAGACATACTGTGATGGGAAGGCTTTATGGTAACCGTTCCATCCCCCTTTTCAACAATCCATCTCCGTGGCCTTGTTCTCATCAAAAATATCTTTGGTGTCATTCTCAAGTACAATTGGAATTTGTCTGGGTTAGCTCTGACTTCTGTGAAAATTTTGACGATATTCACTCGATTCTTGCCATGACATCTCATCACTATCTTCACTAATGTCACACATCATGATTAAAATATAAAAAATTTTTGAATTAGTACATTATCTATGTTCTTGCTGCCTCATTGAGTAAGATTGAGGTGGTGTAGTTCAACTGATTATTACCTTCTGTCAAACCCCGGCAAACTACACCCCACCTGCACCACGAGCTATAATATCACTGTGACTTGTTCACTATATTTACTATCTTTAAGGTGAAAAGGTTTAACAGGTTTTATTTGTAGCGAGTACAATCTTTCTTAGCTTTGTCATAATTAAATCATATTTTGATGTGTTTCAGATATATTTCATTTTCAAAACTTACCGTACTGGCAAAGTACAATTATTAAATATATATATATATATTAATAATAATACTCTGAACACAGATGATTAAACATTGTACCAGCTAATCTGAACTTTATATAATGAATAGCATACTACTGAATAGTAAATAATTTTGTAATAAAAAATTTTTCTAAATTAAAAAATTTTTTCTAACTACTTTTTATTTATAATCTGGCTTCTTAGTTTTCTGATAAAAATATTTTTTTGATGTGTATGAATTTTAATAGCAATAAATAATGCCAAAAAAAGTAAATAAAATTAAATATATTAAACATTTCATATTTACATTTATAAATTAAAAATTTTAAAACAAGATATTATAAGTAAATTTATATAAGATTTATAAGCAAGTATATAAAAGTTAACTATACAGAAACAATTGCTATTTTCTGCAAATAGTGTAATTTTCAGAGAATTTACATTAACTAATTGAATTGAGTTTATTGTAAAAAAACCAACAATAGTTGCATATTTCTTTAATGGAGCATTTGGAGCTTTTACATATAATTTAAAAGAAAAAAGATTCAAACAATAGCCTACCATACTGCATTTCAATTAAATTTAAGTCCTTGAATGTTTGGTAATTTGGTTCGAAGATGCACTTGCTTTAAAAATTAAGTCCATAAAATCATGAGAAATTTTCTCTTATCCTCTTAATTGCTACTAAGTATTTGATCTTGATAATCTCCTGTACTCCGTCTGGCCTAGATATTTGAGACGAATCCCTGCTCCAATGGATTATAAGAGGTTCTCCTTATGCTGTCTTTTATTTTAAGTCTTCTTTTGAAGAATCTGACCAATTTTTTTCCGAGCAATGTGATGAGAGTACATATGATTGGTCAGTAAATAGACTAGTTCGATCTGCATTCTTATATAAATTTCTCAATAGCAATGCGTTTTTTTTTTCTTATATATTCAACCTTCCAACAAAAAAAGAATTGTTATTTTGAAGTTTTTCCAACTGAACCTTAGTTCTTTCAACATTATTCTAATTCTCTTCTTAATTTCCTGAAATTCAATACTTTTATGGAGAGCAGAACTCAGTAGTTCTGTAGGAACATATTTTTTGCTTTTAAAGAAAAATTGTAAACCGTTCATCTTCCGACTAATCAGTCGAGATCGTCTAAATCTATTATCAGTCATGCTCTTCTTCGTATTTTATTCGGCGTTCGATGTAGTAATCTAACTTTTGGAGTCCGTTTCTAATATAGACTGCAATTCTTCGTTGATTTTTTATATCTACTGCATTGACATTCCTGTATCTTGGCGATTTTTTCTCTAGCTTAGATCCCGAAGAATTTTAAGTTGTTTATCAATTTTTTACTTCATAAACTTATACACTCTTTACTATATCATTGCTGTTATTATTCAGAACTTTACGTACAAGTTTCAATTTAAAAAGTTTATTTCAACTGATAGTAATATTTGAAATATTAACGTAAGACTCAACTAAATATAATTTTACGCAAAAAACTGTTAAATTCACTCTACAGGATTTAAAATAAAACAAAACTAAAAGTAGAACGATTTTACCTAATTTAGTAATTCACTTCTTTTACTGGTCAACTTAACCGGATCGTTAATATATGACAGCTAAGAAAGAATCAAAAATTAAAATAGTGCTGACCACTCATTTGCTATTACTCCTTTTGCTATCTAATTTCGAGGCTTAAGTACACGTCATTAATTTCAGTACATTAAAAACATTGTACAAATGAACTATTACATGCATAATATATTATTCTGGATACCATAAATAGTAATGTAAACATAAATAATTTCTTTATTATTATTATGTACGTTAAATATTATATAGGCCTATGCTGCCTACTATGTACAATGTACATACTTGGTGTTTGATTTAGATATTATATTTAATAAACGAATAATTACACCTTCATACAATTAAATGAAATGTTTCACTTAGTTCTAGTTGTAATTTCACCATAACTAGCTTATTTACACTACGTTTTGAATTATTCGTTAAATATTTGTGATGACATTGTTTGACCTTAAGTCAAACAATGATTAGGTACTTACCTTGTATTATTTATCAGATTTTACAGTATATTTTAAATTAGTTAAATCTTACTTGTAAAGAAACCTTATCATATATAACTTACCTTCTATTGAACATGTGAATACAACAGCAATTTTAACATTTTTCTCATTAAAATAATCTTTAGTGAAATCAGCTACTATATTAATATTTTTCTCAATTTGTACACTTTTTACAAAAATTATACTTTTCAATGAAAGTAAAATAGTACCTACAACTAAGCTAATTATGAATTTATTTTTCATGTTTATATATTATTATCTATTGTTAGTTATTCATAAATTATCAATAAAGCAATAATGCAAAGCATTAATAGGTTATTTCTTACTTCTTATTGAAAATATATTTTGTAAATATTGAAATAAATTTAATGAATTTAATAACTATTAAGAAATAAAATTTGATTCATTTCAAGAAAAGAAAGTAAATTTCATTAACTAAACAACAGCAATTTATAAAACTCATCTAATTATTCTAAATTGCACAGAATTAAGAATTAATTTTATTAGTTTTTTTATTTTGTTTAATAATTAGAAAGTGTTTGAGTGACAAGAAAATTATTTTAAACATTCAAATAAAGAATAGACTAAAAAGAAATGCAAAATTAAGCTTGAAAGTATTGACAGTGACAGTATGGTACTATAATTTTGTTTAATTATGAGAAATTCCTCATTACAATTCTACAGTCAAGTAATCACTTTTTAATAAAAATGAAAAACTCAGGTTTATTTTATGAGAAAATTAAAACTTTTATTTATATTTTTCCTGAATAATATAGATTACTTTATAAATATTTATGCTACCCTTTTCTCTACAAGAATAAACGCTTTCTTTACAAATAATAATTAAATGAAACATTTTTTTAAATTGCTACATCTCTTTTTATGACATGCGGTGAAATTTTTTGTCACTATCATGTTGATAATGAAAATAAAGTACTTGTGTTTTCACTCTAAAGTGGGCTTACGTTATGCCTAGGACCACTTTTGCATCATTAATAATTAATATAAATGATGTTAAGAAAATTTTGAAAAACTTATTTGGTTTTCCTAATTCATTCATGTTTTCTTTTTTCAGTAAATTCTGTTTTTTTTTTGGTTTTTTTTTTTTAATTGGACTAAATAATAAATAGAACCTAATTTACCACCTACATTTATTAATAACATTCAATACTATAATGTTCAGTTATAAACTTTTTCTATAGCTTGTTTTTCTGTAATGTAAGAACTGGTTAGTTCCTTCAGCAATTACATCACAATTCTTATACTAATCAGTGCATTATAGGCTCTCTACAACGCAAAAAAAGTAAAAATTTGCCTATAACAGCCAAAAAATATGTACCCACAAATATCCTTGAATCAATGAGCGCAATGTTTTTCAAATGTTAATAAACAAACTATTTGAACTCTGAATAAAAATGAGTTACATTAAGTCATAACTGCTGGTTTACTCCTTTCTATGAAAACGTATGGGCCAACAATTCAACAGCACAATGTATCTCCTTTTGTTTTATGTAGTCTTAAGTCAGGTGGTATCATAACTGTATTAGTTGACGCTTATCATACTGTACTGTAATTCTCATTAAGAAATACCTGGAATTTTATCGCTTGTCTAACAACTTCATATTTAGTTTATGACTAAAAATACTATACCAGTGAATTTATCTTTTCATCATTTTCTTGTGACAAGAAAACCTACAGTTTGTTTGTTGTAAATCAATGTGTAGAACCGAAGTAGAATCTTAAATGGTATACAGATTAAAAATTTACTTCTTAATTTTAAAAATGTGACCCACTATGACTCTCTTGGGACAGTGATTTCTAGGTCATACGTAAATCATTAACACTAGTTACAGTGCTGCAATTACCAGCATACTGGAAGATTAAGCAGCCTCTGAAATTGGGTACCTGCTATATACAGTACCATCTGCCATCCTGGTAGGGAATTCAAATCTGGCTGAATGGCTTACAATTCAGTGGGGATGTATATACTTGTAAATAGATACATCACACTATTCCACCATGCCAGGGGTGGGAAAGGTATTTTTGCTTTAGAAACTTGAACTTGTTTCATGCAGAGATTCTACTTATCCTATTAATAGTTTATTTATTCAAGTTTTGGGTTCTGTATAGGTAGGACCTATAAAAAAATTAAAAGGTGGGTTATGAACATGACCCACCCTGCTAGGTCATGTTCATGATAATGGGACTTGTAGAGTCGGTGCACATACGAGCTTGCTGTGATTTGGGGACTGACTGCTCTTACTTTCTGAACTGGGCTCTTACCAGTTCCTGGGAATTTATTTCCTGACCATCAGCTTCATCAAACAGATGGAGTGCCTATCAGGTAAAACCTTGTTCCTAATCCCTCTTAAAATGCAAAACACATGGTTAGTAGTAAACACCAATTATTCACATGTTATTGTGAGCCTAAGTAAAAAAAAAATTGTTTAAACTACTGGAAATCATTGCCATCTGTTAAAGAGTCTAACTTCATACTTCAAACTGGTAAAATCAGTAGTACGGATGTGTCTGAACTTTGTATTTTCACATATATGAAGCAACAGTAGTCATTTCTAACATGCAGTTCACAAATTAAATAGAAATTCTTCTTTGTTATGCATAATCTTTGTAATTCCAATTACTTTTTTCAAACAAAATAGGAATTTATAAAAGTAAAATGGAAAATAATAAGCTTTAATAACATATGAAGCCATCATTCTTTCCATCAAGTGTATGTAAAATGTAATTCTTCAGTCATAAGCTTTTTCTCTCATCATTCAAATTACAAATGTAATTTTCTCTGTCTGTAATTGAAAAAAATGTATTATGTATCCTTTCAGAATACAATAAATAAAACAAAATTCGGTAAACCAGAATCCTCATGAAATTCCTGGTCCACTTAAAACTTAGTCCTATAAAATGAAACTATCTTTAGAATGAAAATTAAGAAAATGGTATTAAAAAAAATCACAATGAGATAATGAGCCACACTTACTCTTAAGTATACACCCACGCTAATTATGTGAATTCAATTTGTTAAAAAGTTACTTGTTACAATGGTTTGTATATTTTATTCAATATTTTCATAACACTCATGTACTTTGGGTTAAATTAATGGCTTTTCTTAATTCTGATTATCTTTAGTATGAACAGGAACATTTTACAAATATTAATTGGGTTGTTGTGTTAATCTATCAAAAATTTCAAACGGTTGAACAAATTTTCTTAGATTATTCTTACTAGCCTTGTAAAAGTGAGATTCGTGGAGGTTAACATTTATTGATGGTCATGTTGGAAAATTAAGCCTTTATTAATTTATTTTTTTAAAGTAAATATTTTGGAATAATTTTATTATAAATCGGCAATAGTGTAAAAGAAAGATAATAATGAATATTATGTAAAAATGGATCTGAGCATTTATGTTATGTAATAAATAGTGCTGTACCGATGACAGTTCAAAATACTATATTTGACTATTTTTGGTTTTCTAGCTATACTTTCCAATTGAAATTTCTCCCTGATTAAAATTTATTCCGATTTTAAAATTGGTTGTTTACATGATTTTGGAGCTAGTCGTGAATCAAAATTGCGTTTTCTTTGCCATCGTATTTACAATACGAATAGCAAGACCACTCACTTATTTCAAAACTATACTCAAACAACATAATATTCATAACACAATACCTTAATAAAACAATTAATTAAAAATATTTATTTTACAAATATATGTAAGGATGCTTTCAAAAGATCCTTCGTAGTCTTTGTGTTGCTACTATTAACTTATGGTGATAACGATTTACGAGATTGTATATTTCGTTTTGAACATTTAAAATACGTCGAAAGCGGAATGATTTTATACGTTTTCAAGTATTGAGAGAAAAATTAAAACAATTGGACAGTTTTACAAAAAAAAATGCATATTTGTTACGTCAGTGACAGTGCATATTTGTTACGTCTTTCTCTGTGAAGTGACAAGTGCATATTTACAAATAATCATAATTTTGTAATCAGTTGATCACATGCGTTGTACGTTTATTTATTATAAATTTAATTACCGCGTTCCCCGTTGTTGAGATTGAGTGCGTCATTATTTTCTCCCGCACGTTAATCTAGTCGCTAATACGCATGCGCATCCTTTACTGTTAACTTGATGGTTCACATGAGAGTGGAGTGTGCTGTTTGAAGGTTACGTACAGACGTTTTACCTGTTGAATCAGTAGGATGCCGGCGTGTAATGGTAGAAAACATGTTTTTATTATTATTCTTTTTAAACTATTTTATGATCAGTAATAATTACATTGTATATAATCGATTTTTTTTTCTGTATGCACAATAATATAAACTTATGATTTATCTTATTAAATCTTTTAAACGGAGTAACATAACATTTTTAGATGACATTAAATTTTAGATTTCTAGCATTAAGTTCGTACCAGCATCATACGTACCTTTCACTTGCTTCAGCTTGCTATGATGACAGTAAATGCTGCCTGATTGAAACAGTTTATTGTAATTGAAGAACTAGTTTTACTATTTGGTATTGGGCTTCCACTATGCCGTCGAAGAAAATTTTGTTTATAACCCGAAATATTCGACAGTGAAAGTATTGATTTGAGAAGTTTTTCAAGCTTGTGTCAAATTATTATCGAAACAAAAAAATTCGACAAAATTATTATTTTTTTTTTAATTTACATAACTAGTTATATTTAAAATTTGTGTAATTCTCATAAATACCAGTAATCATTAGTGTGCTATTGTGTACCTATATCATTTCGTTGAATTCTTTAATATACTTTAGTCCCAAGATTTTTAATTATTGTGTGATATGAACTAATTGATTCCATACATGAGTGATTAATGAATAATCCTTTACCTCCATTATTCATTTGGTTTATTATTTTTCTAATAATAAAAAATAATAGAATATTTAATTGAGTACATTTTATTATGCCTGTTATCTGCCAGTCAGTCTTATCACTTTTTTGTTATGATTTGTACTTGTTTATAATTACTATTATTAGAGGTTTGCATACTAGATGTGATTATAATTATTCAATCTGCAGCAAAAAAATGGTTCTGATTTTATTTAAGACATATATAAATAGATTGACTCTTATTTCTCTGCCATCACATTGATTTGTTTTAATAAGTAATACTAGTAGGATATTAAAATAGCAAATATGCTAAATAAACAATAAATAAGTAAATTTACGAGATATGAAACCAGTAATTCATGTGATATTTCACATTGTTTCTTTTTCCTCATTTTTAAGCTTTTCCATAAATTTTCAATATTTTGGTTTTGAATGACTGCTTTTTGCATCATCAAAATAACGGGAATGCTCTACTGTAAGGTTAAGTTCTGAGTTAGTTATAAGCGCTTAATTATTTTTTTTGTACTTCTAAATTATTTTTCCTGGCTTGATGTACTGTTTAATAATTAGTACAAGAATAGTGTTATAACTTGTTGGAACTACTAAAGAAGAAGTTTAGGATTTTTTCAAGATACTTTGTTCATCAATTTGTTGGCCTTTATGATTATAACATTTTTGTTAAATAAATTTTCATCACAGCCAACTTTTTGCCCAAATGTCTCTCAAAAAATGATTATGATTACCAAGATTAGTTTTATTAATTTGTATTGGTTTACTAAATTCAATAGAATTTTATTTATGTCCAAAAGTAAATGAAATGAAAAATCTGTGCAAGTGGTAGTTCTGAAGACGTAAGCCATATATGAATATATATATGCTTTTAGTTCAGCAGGTTCTTTTTTTATTCATACCCAATTCACAGATATTCTGTCATATTACCATGTCATTATAAAAAAGAGGAAACAGAGGAACTGGACTTTAGAACATGAATTATAAAATATATGAAATTCATATTAATCAAAACTGAATGAAAAAAATTTAATGAAATCTTTGTTTATAAGCTATTTAAATATAAATACAATGTCAAATTATTATTGACAACTAAGTAAAGTTAAAAAAAATTATTTGAATGTTCCATTCAAAAATAAATAAATAAACAAACCAAGAAACTAGCTTCACCAAGTGTAGATATCACCTCACTTTTTTTGTGGCTGTATGGAGAAAACGTTACAAAAAAAAATATTGTGCTATTAAACAATGTCAAGTCATTCAATGACAGTCATAGTTGATAGTGTAATTGCTTTAAGTTATCATGACTGAGTATCGATTTGTTTAGAACATATTAAAAGAAGAAAGTTTTATTATAATAACTAGTTTAGGAGTTTGTTGTAAGTAAATTAAAATGCAAAAATGCGTTGTAGACTAAGATAATAATGTCTTTAATGTTTTAAAGGAAACTGAAATTTACTACCTAAAATCTTGAAATAATGTAAATAATTACAATTATAAATAACCTTGTTTAAAGGAAACTTGTAACAATTCAATGATTATTTGAAATTGTCCTTAAATCTGTTGTTAAATAAAGTATTGAATTTATAAATAATATAAATATTATTTCATATTGACATAAAACATAAATTTATTATTCTTGTTATATAAAATTTAATTTATACTTTAAAAAATCTTTTCCTGACATTTAAATTAATTTTTGATGTAAACAAATTATATTTCTGACTGAAGGCTTGTTTTGCCTGTGCTATTCAGCATTTTATATTGCTCCTGCTTTGTCCATTTTTAGTAATTGTACTTCCCAAATAACAAAATTCTTCTACCTCCATAATATTTTCTCCTCCTATTCACATTCAGTGGTCCATCTTTCTTATTTCCCAGTCATTGTTTCTTCTAAATCCTTTTTACTCTCAGCTAGAATTACTATATCATCAGCAAATCGTAGCATGCTTATCTTTTCACCTTGTACTGTTACTCCGAATCTAAATTGTTCTTTAACAATGACTGTACTGAAATGTTAAAAACTGAGTTTTATAATGCAGTATAAATTTATGCTGTTAGAACCCACAGCAGTTAGCTATAACCAAATTGTTGTAGGTGATCTAACAGGAGATGCAGCTCCTTCTTGTAATTGGCATTGTAATAAACATCTTATGATAGGAAATATTAATGGCAATGAGAAATGAAGTGTTTTCTCCCAAATGAAGAAATGCCTTCTTTATTTGCATATAGAAGGCATTTCTTCATAATATATGTTGCACCTCAATATGAGATTCAGCTCTGTAAACATCTCATGCCATTTATCCCAAAACAGGCTTTATATTGACCATCATTACTTGATAACAGATAGCAATTCTGACTACATCCACTTTAACCTTAAATGATGTAAGAAAAACTGGGATTTCTTATAGTTATCATGTACATGAATCATTTCTCTACTCAAGTCAGTGGAGTATTCAAGTCTGATGGATTATACGACCCACAAACAAATAAAAATATATATTATATACCCATCAAACTTAACTTATGCTCGCTTCATTCGCCAACCTTGACTAGCGAGCATAGGTTAAGTTTGGTTAGATTATATATATAAATATATATATATTCAAATAAATAATATAGTCAAATAAATATATATGTATATTTAATACATATCTAATAACCGAACATGGACAGATATTTATAGTGGTGGTTGTATAACCCATGAGACCCGAATATTCTCTACTAAACTATTAGAATAATTCACTTTTTTAGATTTTGTTTTTATTTATTATATATTTATTTTTATTTAGCTGACCTGGCAGTGCTTCGCTATTGCTAAATTTAAGTATGTATGTATATATATATATATATATATATATATATAGAATAAATTAACACAATGATAAAACATTCAAAAACTGAACTTTATGGGACTTCAAAAAATTTTACCTTTCACTTTTAACCTTTTCTCTGTTTCCTATTTCTTTGCCAGATTTACGCATATAGAAGAAGAAAGTCTGATTGTATATTTGCTTGTTTGTTTAAAAAATATCTTGACACCCGGGCCACCTAGCAGGTTTATTTTTTGCAAAAATGTTTCTTTTTACGTAACTAATATATATTCTGAATATGAGCCAAATCGGTCCATAAATACATTTTTCCAAATATCTCAACCCCAGCACCATCTAGCGGGTCCAAACTAATTCAGAAACCTTCGCGGGCGTGCTCACAACTCACAAAATTTCATCGCAATCGGATTAATGGTATAGGAACGCATAAGGGGACGGACTAACAAACATTCATATATATATATATGTATATATATATGTATATATATATATATATATATATATACATATATATATGTATATATATATATATATATATACATATATATATGTATATATATAAGATATGTATCTTTGTTTACAAGTAACTATAATACAATCAAGTAATATATAACTTTTATTTTTAATTACTGAAGCTACATATCTGCATAAATTTGTTTTATTTTGCTTTATGAGTCTAGTTAGTATTTTGACTGCAGTGTATTTATTGATTAAATAATCATTTTTAAAACCAAGCAGTTATATAAATGATAACCTTTTTATTTCAAGGAAAAGTAAATTTAAAATAACATATCCATAATTAATAATGAATATTTCTACTTTATGATTAATATTATTCACTATCCAATTTAACAAATTCATACTTTTTCATATGATAAAATTTTATTTATGTCTTTAGCTACTCTGTAAATATTTTATCCATATTTTTTTTCATGCTCATAGCACTTATATATGTATATATATATATATATATATATATATATTTGTACATGTACAAACCCATTATGTATTTTTTTTTAATACCAAACATTTTTTTTTCTGTAATCCAAAAATACAGAAAAATACATCCTTGTAAGCATCCTTACAAGGATGCTAGAATTCTTCATCTTCGTATGATGTTACATATAATATTCCCATAACTATATTATTTTTATAATAACTGTAATCGAGAGGTATATAAGGAATTAATCCAATTTTAAAGGAAAATATTCAGTATTCTTATTTACAAATAATAATTATTAATATGTAATGCTTACAGTTTCCAGACACAAGAAATAAACTCATCAAATTGCTCTAAATGTCAAACAAACAATGATTGAGACAGAACTACATCTTGGCACCTACACAGTTTGGTAACACTTCACAGTCAACTGTTATAAGAACAATCAATACATCCTCTTCGTTATAAATGGACATACTGTAGGCAATGTGTTTTCAATGATCTGAATGAAACCTGAAAACATTAATTGTATTATTTTATACTACTGTCTGTTCCAATATTTTTTACAAATGTGACTTGTGAAATAAATTGACACTTCTTGATGTTAATCTTATAGCTAGTTCATGTGCTAAGAGTCAAGGTGATATTTGTAAGGCTGAATATCATTATCATTTCAGTGAACATGGTTTTGGTGCTGCACGCTGATATGCAGCAGTATATTCAGCTCTGTGAAGAAAACAGAAGGACCACTTCACCTCTTTTTTTCCTTAGTAAGCCTGACATATGGAACCCTTAATAAGCCCAGTTTGTTTTTTATTCTTGGGAATGAACTTTTTGAAGAGTGATTGTCTCTTGTATTAGGTTGCTTAAATCAATTGTGATTGTATCTATCTGATATACATATTTTTTTTCATCCTAAACCCCATAGGGAAAATACCACCTGCCCTGTGATTATCCTGGTCGCCACACCACTCCCTCTGTTCCTAGCCCATATATACACATACTTTCTTTTTCTGTTTTGCCTCTGGAACCACTATAAAATATTACTTCAGAGGATGAATAAGGATTATATGAATCTAAATGAAGTGTGGTCTTGTACAGTCTCAGGTCGACCATTCCTGAGATGTGTGGTTAATTGAAACTTAACCACCAAAGAAACAACACTATCGACGATCTAGTATTCAAATCCATATAAAAGTAACTGTCTTTATAGGATTTGAATCTTAGAACTGTTGACTTCAGAATTAACTGATTTGCGATGACAAGTTCACCACTAGACCAAACTGGTGGTTATTTATACACATACACACTTAATTCTTTTTTCTTCAGATTCATGTTCCTGTGGTCCAGGATATGAAAGTCCAATAGCAGCTTTGAAGTATGGGCCCAGAGAGAAAATTTTATATACAATATGTATACAGACAGAACTGAGTAAACCAGATTATCTAGCAACAATTGATGTTGATCCAGAAAGTCCAACGTATTCACAGGTATTATTCATTTACTTACTGTTGGTATAAAAAAAAATATATAATTTTCAAAGGCATTATTAGTAGATTGCAGTGGTCATCATTTTTATTAAAGAGTGATAATTAATAAATGATTTTAATTTTTAAACACTGTACTTAAAAAACATACACACTGAAAGTTATGCTTAAATTATTTTAGTTTTGTATTTTTGGTATTAATTTTATTATCTATACATTTAGGTTACTAAGACTTGTTCAAATCTAATGATTTAAACATCTATCTCTTAGATCACAGTATCTGTTTTTATCATTTTCTTGTTATTTTGTTTACTATTAAAAAAAAAAAAAAAAAAAATAGTTTTATTAAACTATTTATTTCGATCATTTTTCTTTTAACATTTATTACCATACAGATGATTCCATCTTTCCAAAAGCAAACTTAACCCACTACTTAACAATTTCATCTTAGGAAAACAATTTATAAAATATTGATTCAGTTGTTAGGATTTCATCCTTTACCTCTTTATAATTCCTATTAACAACTATGAAGTTTTGAAAATGATTTACACTAATGAGATTTTTTTATATTGTAAAGTTTTAGAAGTATTTTGTAGAATATTTCTTTCTGTATCTTTATTTTATAAAAATAGTCACAAAATTACATATGTAACAAAAAACATTTATTTTTAAGTAAGAAGTAGTTGTTTTCTTCATCTGGAATAAAATCCAATGGGAAGATAATTTTCAGTGTATGTTTTAAGCTTCCAAGAATGTTTAAAATATATTATCTGTAAAATAAGAAAAATATGAGAGCTCTAATTTCTGAGGTGAGAACCCAATAATTGTCAAACTATTTCAAAAATTAACTTAATGAAAAATGTACGGAACAGTTTTTTTTTTAACTACAAGAACATCATGAGAAACATTACTAGTTATTATAGCTTCAAGTTTTGGAATTAAATCATTTCTTAACATTTTATAATCAAATTGTTCCTCAAGACATTTTAGGTATTCAGTAATTGTAAAGTTGTAAGGGAATCTTTAAAAATTTAATTGTACATTACCTTTTATAGAAAATAATTGTGTCCATAAAGGATGTTTATAAACAAAATTGTACATAAAAAATTTTATATTACTTATACTTATGATTCAACCAGAATATGATGAACTTAAAAAAATGTAATACTTTAAAGTTTTCTCTCGCGGTATTACAATAATCAATATTCAACATGTGCTCCACTGGCAGCATGTACAACATCCAAGTGATACTTTAACTCTTGCCAAATACAATGCAGTATATTAGCATCACAAATGCAACAGCAATTCTCACCTTTGAATTTGCAATTTAAATAATGAGAATTAAAGTCCTTATCAAAGCCCTTCTCATATAAATCACAAAGATTTAATTCTGGTGACCTTGGTGGCTGAACTAGGGAACTGCTATAAACAAACTTGATAAGAAGGAAATTTTCTTGTTAAAAGAAATAAATAATGTATTGCTAACGCTGAATGTAACTGGAGGTCATTTGTATTGTCATTTGTATTGCTGAGGACAGACATGTTGAAGAAAATATCTGTATTATGGTTATTCATGAAATAAAAAGGGCCAATCACTCTGTAATTTGATATACAGCAAAACATATTAACTTTTTTCAGTGTCTTATGTGCTTATCAGTTAAATGGTGGTTTCCTGAGTACCTATTTTTGATATTTTATTTATTTACCTTATTTGAGATATGAATAATATTTCATCAGAGAATGATGTTTTTATGTTTTAATTATCAATAAAACTAATGTTGATGTGATAAAGATTTGCATAAAGCAAACAAATTTAATGGCATGTTTTAAAAACATAAATTGTGTAAGATTAGTTTTCAAACAATGCAGATTATATGTGCACATGCATATGTACAGAAATATGTAGATAAGTTTCATATTTATAAATACTATTGATCAAATTCATACAAAATAAAAACTGTAAGGTAAATTTATTAAAACAATCGCTGTAATTCTTATTAAATTATAATTTCTCATAAAAGCCATTGATTACAAAGAACGTTTCCAATGTATCAAAATTTAGGTACAACAGCTTTTCTGTGATGCTGCAGAATCCAGTCTAAATCCAAGGAAAGTCATTATTAATTAAAAATAAAATAGAATGCTGAATTACACAAACTGAATGAATGTAGATATAAAGAAAAGTACTACACACAGAATGATATAAGTAATTTGGTTTGCTTGGCATTTCTCCTGTCACCACCCCCCATTCGGTCGCCTTAAAGTATACGACCAAATGTCTGTGCTACAAATGACTACTGAGCCTCCAACAGTGTAGCGATCAGTATCCTAAATAGCTCCTAGAGCTTACCTAACAGCATGGACTAAGTGCGGTGTCATACACCACCAGCTTACATGTCCCAACGGTTCACTTGTCATATATTTGCTAAAATGGGTAGGCGCACCCCGTCAACTACTAAAAATATATATGACATCCATAAATTAAGTTTATTTTGTCGAACAACAATTCGCTGCCACGCCTAGGTCGCTGAATGCCAGCAAGTACCTGTCCACCATATTAAAGTGCTTGGAGCCTTAATTGGCTCCCCCAGAGCAGGGCAGTCAAACATCAGGTGTCCATTTGACTGGACCTCCCCGCAGATGCTCTACTCACCAGCTGCCAGGCGGAACCGAAACAGATATTGGTTTAAATTAACATGGTTGGTGAGCACCTGGGCACCTGTTGCCCTTAAAAATGAGCTCGAGGCATACCACCTTCCCAGATCCTGTATAAATTTATACAAGGATCTTCCCTTAGTCATGGTGTGCCATGCCACCATCGTGAGGCTCTGCAGCCTCTTCTGCAGGCAGGAGATGGGCAACTGAACAAAATTTAGATCTGGTGCTTTGTGATCACAGGTCTGCTCCAGTACTGGCCTGGCTCAAAACCGCATTCCAAATACCTCAGCCTTCTGACATCATTGCAATTTCCACTTTGCTGCCTGAACTTTCACCACTAAATCAATTGTTGGGAGAGCCTTTCCCAATACAATGATAGCCTCATAGGAGGTTGTTTTAAAAACACCAGTGCATACAATTAAGGCTCTGTGCTGGGCATTCCTTAAATTTTGAAGAATTACTTATTCATATCCAACCTATGGGCCAAAACAGGCCCATAGACGTAAGAGGTCATACTTTCAAAGACACCTTGCTACACCATGTACATTTGATGGCCCGGCAACCCATAGTCTTTCCGAGCAATCCTCCTTAGTTTGTGTGTCCGCAACTGAGACGGCGTCCGCTGCTACTTTCTTAATGTGGTTGCTAAACAGCAACTTCTCATCAAACAAAACATCTAGGTACTTATGAACTCTCACTCGGCTGATTACACAGCCTTTATACTTAATTTGAAGGTTCCGACTGTATGATAATTTATCTGCATCCATGGGAAGCATGTAATTTGTCTTGGGCACAAAAATCTTTAAATTTTGCATGTTCATCCAGCCCTCTGTGGTTGACAAAGCCGCCTGCGCTCGATCTTCTAGCTGCCGTTGTGAGTTACCACGAACTAATAGGAGATTTATAATATATCGGTGAAAGCTTGGGCCGTGACCCCTTCTGGGAATGCCAATTTCAGAAATCTGTCAAAGACCAGGTTCCATAGCAAGGGACTGAGAACAGAACCCTGCGGGCTTCCCTTGGTGACGGATTTTTCCACAACTAGGTGTGCATCTTTAAAGAGACCCATGCGGTTAGACAAGTTGTCATCTACTATGGCCTGTAGGGCTATGGGAACATTGCGGCGTTCTAACTCATAGACAGAACTCCAACACAAGGAAGTAAATGCTGCCTGTATATCAATATTGATTGTCAAAACATATTTACTGTCGGCGCATTCCACCTCGGCAAGAGCATTTAAGATGCAATCCTTGGTGCCAACCCCTTTCATGAAGCCATACTGGCCTCAATTTAGAAAAAAATTCATATTGATGTTTTCCGAGACATTCCTCAACCAGCCTTTCCAGCAATTTATCCATAACCGGTAAGAGGCAGATGGGTAAATAACTACTGACCTCACTAGTATCCTTTCCTGATTTTAAGAGCACCCTCACCAAAGCCACCTTTCAGCAAGCCAGAAGGCAGCCCAAGAACAGCCTGCCAAGCGGCACTCTTATGACAGGCAGCAGGTGATAGAAAATGTCCGGGTCAAGTTGGTCAGTCCCCTTTCTCAGTGCCATTCGAGAAACCATTCAGTCTATATTTACGGGATCCACAACCCTCATGCCAGGGAATGGTGTCTCACCCGCCCTGATGCTGACTTCTGCTTCACTCTTTGGAGCATCTAGAAACAGAGTATCCAGGAATGCCTGGTAAGTCACCACAGATGTTAAAGTGTGGTCTCGACCACAAATCCCATTAAACACTAGACAGCACATGCAATGGCTTTGGCTGGTAACATGACTTCGTGAGCTCCCAGGGGTTGTGCTGCAACTCGTGCTTGGAATCTTGCCAAAACTTGAGTATGGCATGAACTTACTCTCGTTATGAGTGCGCTGGTAGATCCGCAGACGTTCAGCGCGCACATCGTTGATGATAATCCCCGTTAGGAGATGATGCTCATATCTATTTCCAGCAGACCTAATTCTTGTGCGCAGCACACTAAGGTCAGAGGACCACCACCTTTTCCTGGGTTTCCGCCTGTGTCAAACTGGTTGCTCCCCGGAAGCGGCAGTCTTGACAGCTCCAGGCACTCTCTGATAAGTGGACTGGCCACTGCTTAAGAATCTGTCTATTGGCCGAGGCCGCCGTAGGATCCTATTGCAGCCAGGTCTTCATGGCCCGGCCGAATTGCTCAACCATCAATTCCACCTCCTCCCTGTGCTCCATGCTCCACTCCAACCCTTGCAAGGCAGCTGTGCACTCATGCCGCATCTTGTGCTGATCCAGGCCCCCCTAGGTTATAGCGACCCAAATCTGGAGCTCTTAGACCGCCTCCGTAAATGATCTCATAGGTTATAAGCCTATGATCACTCACACTGGCCTCGGGCCAGACAGTCCAACTATTTGTACTTCGCAGCAAACTGCCCATCACTCATAATATAAGTAATGTAAATACATTACCTCGCACCATCCTGTAAGGCTGTATTTTCTGGAGGGTCACTCTTTAACAAGGTATAATAAAATTAGCCAATGCCATTCCCTCAGAATTGTATAATTTATTTCTAAACAATTACAGAAACAAGTTTAAATTGCAGCTGATTGAAAAAAAATTTATTGCTTACAGAAATTTCATGAAACCTTATAAGCACAAACAAAACATTTATCACTTTTTAAAGATATCTGTTACATAACATTATAGGGTCTCATGTTGTTTGACTGAACTACATTGTCATTTCTTTATTTGTATAGCATTTTTGATTAATTTATGATTAATTATGGTTTATTTTCAAATTATTAGTTGCTAAAGGTGATTACATTAATCAATATTAGGGTTTAAGAAATATTAAACTTAAAAAAATATGATTTTAAATCATATTTAATTAGGTTTACTACTTTATTACATGTCAATTTTACAACTGTAATATGTTATATGAAAGTAATTATTTTACTGAATTTAATCTTTTAAGATTCATATTATTCCTTTATATTGTTAAATTATATTTAAATATTAAATAGACCACCTAGTACAGAATATTAAGATAACACATATCTTACCTTAATTTTTCATGAAATTATTTTCGCCAGTTCCACATCCATAGACTGGATCCTCAATCATACTGAAATACATTTTTTAAAAATGCGTTGATTTTATTCTGTGTCAAATTCCAAAACATTACAACAATGTAAGAACTGTACTATTCATGGTGGAATAAATATGTATTTATTATTATTAAACATTGAATATGTAGTTAATCAATAAATTCTAATTATAAAGGGTAAAAATAGGGCATACATTTTTCTGTAATAGGAATGGATTTGAAACCTTTATACAAAATTTTTTTGTGTTTTTATTTATAATTTTTTTTATTTTGCTGTTCATAAATTTTGAAACCTCTGCTTTTCCTGTCTATTTTTCTAGAAGAAAAAAATCCTTTAGGATTTTAAAGGGAAAATGAAGTGTTTTACCTTGGATTATGAAGTATTTTTACCTTTTCACTAAAAGATTCCGAGTTCAAACCAAATCAGACTTGGCATTTTTTTTTTTACATGCTTCTTTTCATAAAAAGAAGGAGCTACAATTAGGCTGATCTTGTAATTACCAGAGAGAAATATGTAACATAAGTATGTATAATCTATTTTGAATAATTTAATTTTATTTTATTCCATTTATATTTGTTTACTTATAGGTTATTCACCGCCTGAAAATGCCAAATTTACAAGATGAATTACATCATTTTGGTTGGAATATATGTAGTAGTTGTTACGGTGATGTTAATAAAAGTAGGAGTAAATTAGTGTTGCCTGCACTTGGTAGTGATAGAATTTATGTAGTTGATACAAGCAAAGATCCAAAAGCACCAACTTTGTACAAGGTAAGAAAATGTTGGTGATAATGAAAGGAAATTTAAAACATCAAATAACAAATAGAAACAATAAAAATAAAAAAACTGATGTTGAAACTTTTCTAACTTAAACTGAGGAAAATTTAAAAAAAAGTTATATAGTATAAATTGTCATTCATTAATTGATATTTACTGTTATTTTTATTTGTTAAGGTAAGCAATCGTATACTTGGTGTTAAATCAGTAGTATCACACAAATTAGTTTGAAGTTTTATTTAATAGACTATTTTAAATACTTTTCTTATTTTTAGCTGTATGCAATTACACTAAATCTTGAATTAGTGTGGTGAGAGATTGGTTTTTATTAGGAAACCATCCACTGATACAAATGAAATAGCGCCTTCAAATATAAAGCAATCGCAAACTGGCCTTTTTTATATTGCTTTATCAAATCTTTCAATATATAAGCTAGTTGTGATGCCTTTTCATTTGATGGTTTAGGTATTTTTTGCCAGTTACTATTGTTCAGACCTGGTTGATGAACTTGCTATTAAGATGCAACACTCTGCATTGAGCAATTGTCACATGTATGTTTGTTTCTCTACTTGCTAATAATACTTGATTTGAGCCTACAACAGATAACCTAGAGCAATTTTACTTCTTACCAATCCTGTGATGGACTAATTTTTTTTTGTTCAGCTACACTTGCATATTTTTAAGGAAAAAGATACTAGTTTTAAAAAAAAAGTAAAACTATATGTTTCATGAGTCAAAGTGATGTATTCTGAAAGAGAAACAATTTTTAAGTTATGTATTATATTTTTTTGGTTCTAAACAAAGAATGAGAAATATGATTTTATAACAAAACTCTGAAAAAACTTTTGCAAAACATTGTAAAATATGTAATCGGTTATTAGATAAATATAATCTCATTCATTAATAGAGAATTTACGTGGCAGTCTTTACAATCCCAATGTAAAAATAATAAAAAACTATCTCACATGCTACTGGAGGATCAGATGAAGGAGGATCTATAATAGAGTTATATTTATAATATAATATCAATTATTAGAGTAATTATAAATATTGCAATTATAATAAAGATTTTAAGTAATTGTAATATACAAATTATAATTAAATTAGCAAAGAAAATAAGAAAATTACATATCTAATCTTCTAACTATTATTTTCTAAATTAAACTGAATTATTACTTCAATGCTCTTGCTTCAGAGCATCCAACAAGTGTATATTATTTAATCATCTTTGTTTACTCTATACTTAGCTTTGATAGTTGAGTTTACCAAGTATAATGAAAATATTTAGAAACCAAAATGTTTTTTTTTTAGAAAGAGTGTAGAAGTTATAAGAGAACGCTCATAAATTATGGAAATCAAAATAATGAGTTTATGTGATTTAATTTCAATACAATATAGTTTTCATATAAAGAAATTTTTTATTATGTTTCTTATCTTATGTAGTGAAATGTAAACATATATACTAAATCATTAGCTGTACTTATTTTGAGCTACTTTTTTAAAGTTATATTTTATTACATTTTTTGCACAGGTTATTGACTCAGATAAAATGAGATCTCTTGGTGTTGCTACGCCTCATACTACCCATTGCCTACCAAGTGGAGAAGTAATGATTTCTGTTATGGGAAAGACAAATGGTGACAGCGTAGGAGATTTTGTTCTAGTTGATTCATCTACATGGGAAGTTAAAGGTACTATTAATTTTACCTTCATATACATTGGATTAATTGATTTAGTGACTATTGAGAGGAGTAATCTATAAAACCTGTACACGTAGATGCTATGTCCCATGTTATATTCATATGAAAACCTCATGAGATATACATATACAACTAATCTCAAAGATAGGCTACATCTATTGCATTCAATGCATTAGGAGCAGCATTTTAATTGGCAAAAATTGTATGTATTATTATGTTATATTGAATCATCATATATTTGGTCTTTGACAAATATTTATTTCTGAAAAATATTTAACTTTGGTACTATGATTCATCTGATATAAAACTATTAATTTAAAAACAAACAAACCAGTGTAGTTAAATATAATACTCTAAAAATTTGTTATAAAACCTTCTTGGCTTTTGGAGCTATTTTCAGCAACTAGGACTGCTGTTTCTCAATCTGGAACAGATTAGCATTATTGTTAGCAGTTTCTTGAGTTAGGTAGACACATATTTTGAATATGGCTAAAACACATGTGCTAGATTTAAATCGTATCTCCCATTTGTAAATCATTTTACGTCTGTATGCCTTATAATGTTCAAGAGTGTTAAGGTGTAGTCCTTGTTTGTATGTGTATCAAATATCAATGTTTTTAGTGTTGATGATTTATGTCATTTAGATGATTGCCAAATATTGACTCTATGTAGTTTTGGTGTAATTTTATGTATTTTTTATTATCTTTGTTTGGAGCTGTGTATTTACTAGATAAAGAATGTTGTGTTCAAATCAGTTTATATTCTAGGGTATTGTTTTTCATCAGTGCATTTTGAAATCCTTGTATATCTGATATTGTGTTTTTGTCATGATATGGATAAAACTACATCTTGTCCTTATTTTGTAGGAATTGTTGCTTTTGTTTGCTATGAAACTTTTTATTTCTTCTTTAAAAACCTTTAATGAGAAAGTTATGTTTACAATTTATATTATTATGTAAATAATGAAAAATAAGACTTAAAAATGTTTCACCAAACTTAAAGCAGATTATTGAGTTTTTTTATTATATTTATTTTATAATGAGATGTATAGAATGTTAAAAATGAAAATTATAATGTTAATAAGGTAATATAATCACTATTAAATGAAGTACAAGAATTTTAATCACAGAATATACCCTGACAGTCATGATAAATAATAAACAATTATTGAATGATGATTCATACTATATAATTCCTAAAAAAATTCTTCTTCACTTTATGTTAGAAAAATTTCTACATGAAGTTTTTTATTATTATTAAAAGAATTATAACTTTTTATTATAAGAGAGCAAACGCCTTTCTCAAACCAAACATTTCCACTAATCAGTGGTGTTAAATTATTATGCTGATATTTATCATACAAAAGAAAATTGTGGCTACTTTTCTTGAATATTAAAACACACAAACAATATCAAAAATATTTGAGAAGAATGGAGAAAAAGTTTGTTTAATTTTGAAACTGTTTCTGAGAGACGGTTCCAAAATTTTGTTATACTGGAAATCCGTTACTATAGTCATTCAAGAAAGTTAAGTAGTATGTCCTAATAAATTGCTCCATCAAACCAGATGCTTTAAAATTTCAAGATTGAGTTAATGGTAAAATATTACTGATATTATGATGGATGGTGCTTATGTAATGTCAAATGCTTGGGAGGAGCAAAAAAACAATTCATTGAGTTATTACAACAGTAGGCTGATTTTATTGAAAAATTGGTAAAATAAATTGAAAAAAGATGATCAAACCTTATAACTGCTGGATAACATGAATAAAATTTGTGATGAGGCCATCAAGAGAGTCAAATGACTGTAAGACAGTCAATGATGCAACTAGACATACGCTCAACCTGCTGAAGAGAAATTGTGAACCAGATAAACATGACTTGGAAAATGAATATCAAATATTACAGCATCAAAAGAGAAATATAAAAAAAGTTGTTGAAAAATATTGATACAGACCAATATGAATCTGAAGGCTACAGGGAGAATATGTCAAGCACCTTGAACTTCTTGCTGAAAAGCAAAGAAAATTTGCAACTTAAAACATAACATGCACCTCATTGGGTAACAAAATAAAGACTACTGCTTCTGATTTTGAAGGTATGGCAGATTAAAAGTTGGATAGTGGTCTAGTATTTTGGACTGCTCTTAAATCAACATCAGGTACTACTTTGTAAAATTGTTTTCTTTTTATAAGGAGAAATTTAAAAAAATATATCTTAGATGTAAAAAAAATATATATGAATATATATAAAAAGATTCTTTATCGGATATATATTGTACAGTAAAAATTAACAAAATGATAATAAAATAATACTGTTAGAATTATAATTCAGATAAAATTTCAGACTCGCACACTATGTTTATAAATTTGACATATTTTGTATATAAATTAAACTTTTGTAATGATAATTGAACCAAATTGTATAATAAATTATTTTTAAAATATGTACCTCTAAATGTTTTTAATTTTTTTTACCATTTTCAGTGACTGGTACTGCTATTTTCACAGTGGTGTCAGCTGATGTTACCACCGGTTTCATTAATTACACAGACATACATTAAGAATGTGGTTAAAAAGTGTGTGCAAGATTTGAATTGTGTCTTCATTTAGTATAATTTAGTATGTATGTGTATGTATTCATTATGTGCAAATGTCTTAAATATTGATACTTTTTTGTTATGAGTAGAATATCAATATTGTTATCAATGATTTGTGTTTATGAGGTGGTTAGCAAAAGTTCCTTGTTGCTATAGAAAACCTTTAAGTATTAATTGTTTGTTTAAAACTGCACCTTGTTTGACCAATGAATAAAACTGTATAATTGAAGCAGTTTAATTTATATATTCCAGGGGCATGGTGTTTAGTGATTAAGTTCTGTGTGTAATGATCTTTTCTATTAGTTGCTCTGAAGGATTCATGTCTATAATTTTTTAAATTTGCAAAATTTTTCTCTGAGTATTTGATTGTTTATCTTAATATGATTTATTATTATTTTTAATTTGTATTTTTATTTATTTTATGTAGAAATGTGTTTATGAGTAGATTGTTTGATTTGTGTGTGCTAGGTATTTTGTTGTATCGATTTCTTTTATGCGATTTTTAGTGCCATTGGTGTATTGAATAGTATGTGGATCATAATTCTAGAAGCAGATAGTTTAGGCAGGTTTGGCTGGTTTGAAGTTCTATGAATTCTATGTTTATTTTCAGTTTATTTTGAAATCAGTTTTTTATGATTATGACGTGAAGAAATTTATTTGTTTATTGTGCACATAAATAGGCTGTAACTTTCACAATGGGATGCACTGTTTTATGTAATTTAATAGTTTAAATTGTCTTATGTTGCCTTGGTACAATAAAATCATATCATTATCCTGCGCCAATATATTGCATAAGTATATTATATAAAGGATGTTTGTGCTTGTTCAATATGTTGTAGAAAAGGTTTGGCTAGGATGATGGAAAGAGGGAGAATCCATAGAAAGGCTGTCAAATTGTATGGAATTTTGTTGTAGAATGTAAAGAAATTTTGTTTTGTAATGAAGTTTAATGTGTTTATAATTTCCTAGATGATTCCTTGTGATTACTGTGTTTATTTTTGTTTGTTTCTAAGAATGGAAATTTTTCGGTTACTGGGATGTAATTATACAAATCTGCTATGTCAATTGATACTAATATTGAGTTTTTGGAGTATGTTCATGTTTAATTTTATTTCAGCTGTATTTTTTTTTTTTAATGAATATGTTAGTCAATTTATTCAATTCAATTTATTTCTGTACAATTGTTTGTGTTTTTGAATGACTTTATTCATTCAAAAACACAACAATTGTATGGATTGTTGTGTTTAAATATAAAAATTCAAAAACACAAAGTTTTTTATGCTGATGTATGGATAGGTTGTGGTTTTATTTTGTATTGCAGGTTATTTTCTATTTTGGTATGTGTGTTTTGTATAACCGTTTCTGATTTGAGGGTAATTTTCATAGAAGTTAATTATTTTTTATGTAGTCCCAGTTGTATTTAAGTCCTTTGATTATCGATTTTATTTCATAATTTGGGAAGATCATGTTTTAAATTGTCCAAAAAGTTTTGTATAAAAGGTGTAAACGCTATATATGTTTTCTGGATAAATGCTACATGTTTTCTAGGTGTAAATGCTGTGCTTTCTGTTTTTATGTTCTTGAGTGTTTGTAATGTATGTTATTTTAGCTTTTACTCAAAATGTGTATATTTTCAATAAAATTTAAGATGAAATTGTTTGTAAATGTGTTTGCAAGATTAATATTGTGATTAAATATAACATGTATTTAAGTAACAAATGAACATATAAATACAATATACTTGATAAATTGGCAAAACTAAATTAACTATAATCTTTATTGTAGATTTGATTATTACTATAATTAAAACACACTAATGTTGTAATACAGGATAAATGCATAATATAGTTCAGTGAACTATAGTATTTTGAATTTGGTCTCTTATGTTTGTTCATTATTATGCCTGTCTTGTTTTTTAATATTTTAATGTTCAGGGTGAGTACATTGTTAATGGGATCACATTACAGCCATTTAAAAGTGAGTTAAATATTTCTATTTAACTTTTTTAAAACTTTGACTGTAGTAAACAGAATATCTAATTTATGAAAACATGCGCAAACTGTACAAGAAAGAAATTAACTTTTTGAATAATGAAGTATTTTATGGCAGATGACGTAAGTAGTTTAAACTTTTTAAATTGTAAGTAGTTAAGCCAATTGTGAGAGGATGTAAATTAAATTTCAAAAAAGCATAGTACTATTATTGCTGCTTACTGTTTTATTATTAGTACAAGATGAAAGAAAGTTGATTACAAATTTTTATATAAGTAGGTTTTTTATACATATAACAGATTTGCTATCCAAATCATGAAATACATGATAAACCAAGTACAGTTTATCATGTAATTTCAGTTGAATAAGCAGCAATTATTTTCATAAACTGAAATAAGTATAATGCTGAATGATGTCCAAATGAAGAGGAATGCAGTATTTTCAAAGAGACATTAAAACTTTATTTTGAAATTCTGTTAGCGGTGAACAATAATTCAAATTATTGTGTATTAATAATAATTTATAACAATGCAAGAAAGCATTCTATCTTTTACTTTATGTTTTACTTTATAAGAAATATTGTAACAATGAACTTACAATATAAAGTCTTTAACCCTCTGTAAATGATTGGTCTTATTTTGTAGGTTTGTGGACAAATGGAAAGCAGGCAAAGTTTGGCTATGATTTTTGGTACCAACCATATTTGGATGTTATGGTATCTAGTGAATGGGGTGCACCAAAATCATTTAAGAAAGGGTTCTCATTGGAAGAAACCTTAGATCCAGGTAATATTTTTTCTTATTGATATAATAATGACAGATTTAGTAGTAAATATAATTATTTATAATTTATAAAATACTTTATTATTTTCTTTATTCTTTATAATTTTCATCCCCTATAATTTTAAAAATTAAATTCTTATTTATAAAAAAATGTTTGGTGGGAAATTTCTTAATATTACTATATCAGATGTGTTAATATAACCAATTATGCTGTGGAGTGTTTTATTTCTGTTCATGCCGCAATATGTACGATATGCATAATTACTCTCTTATTACAAGTGACAAAAAAAAAGAATTTAAAAAATTGTATAATGCACCGATTACTGTTCTGATGATACACCTTTATGATTCTTTTGATTTCTTTGGTTAAAAATTACATGTTAATTAACTAACAGATCAATTAAAATTTAATGGTTTTGATTTCCAATTTCAGAATTAACTGGCACTTCACTCAATTTTTATTCATGGAAAGATCGCAAACTGATTCAGACTGTTGATCTTGGAGTAGAGGGTACTGCACCTTTAGAAATTAGGTTTCTACATAATCCAAAAGCTGCTGTAGGATTTGTTGGGTGTGCTGTATTTGCTAACATTTTTAGGTATACTTATAAATTTAAAAATAATTTATGTACAGTCTGTTATTTTGTTAATAAGACAAGTAATACTTTATATTACAATCATCAAGTCATTGTATAGAAATAATGTTTTTGTGTTATAAATATTATGACACAAAAAGATTATTTCTTTATATTATATTAATTATAATATTTATGCCTATGCATTACACATTGTATTTTTTTTACATTATGTACTTTGTATTTTACATTGCACATTATGCATTAGGTTTTGCCTTACATTAGCTAAATAAAGTAACTTTAATATAAAAATTTATACAATTAACATTATTTGTTCATTTCATTAAACACTATTCAAGTACACAGTATAATTTTTACATACAATACTGTTTCTAACAGAAAACATTTAATCTTGTTATAAATTACATTCTATCATTTTTTTGAAATTACTTCACAAACAATAATTTATGTACAACTTTTTTGAAATTATATTTTTGAATTAAGTTCAATAATTTTTTTTGAAGTTTAATAGTATATAAAATTTTGACTAGTATATGATATATAGGTTTTAAAGCAGCCCACTTTTATTTATTTACTCACCAAAAAATAATAACTAGGTCCTAGTGAAATGTTTTTCAATTCGTTTTTAAACAATTTAGAATTTTTTACTGAATGTAGATAATTGTAATGTAATAACTGTAATGGTAGATGATTATAATGTTTATTAAAGGATTAGTAAGGAAAGAAACAAAACTAAAATTGTATCACAAAATGCAATTTGATATAGGTTAGTGAAGGTTGGGCTTTGGGTAAAAAAGAAGAAAATAGTGTTTAATCACAGAAATATGCTTCTGAAGGGGATTAAAGGTTGCTCCAAACTAGATAAAGTTCCCTATGCCGATATCCACTCAGATCTTGGGATATCACACTCTGAATGATTAGATCAAGAACTATAGGATACAGTGAAAATAATACGTAGATCATGCCACTTGAAAGGTTACCTTTGGAAGCCATGAGATATAAACTGCAAGGTTCTAGAGATATTGATGATAGGTCAAGAAGATGGATTCATACATTTGGTGATATTCTGTTAAGTAATAATTAGACCAGAACATGCTAAATGCCTACCAGCTTATTAACTGGAAGAAGTAGAGTTTTTTGTAGTAAGCAATGTTATGTTGAACTATTCGTGGGTTCAAATTCCAGTCAGGTTACTTCATTTGCTACTAAATATTCTTCCACATTCTCAAGAACAAGCTTTAAGGTTGTTTGTGAATAGAACCTCAACCCAACCAACTTTCACCCACTAAATATTACTGTTTATTTTTTGTATCATAGATAATTACCCATGCATTTTTGATTCAGTTGATATTACTAAACAACAGTACAGAAAAGTAAATAAGAAGGACAATTTAAGCAGTTATAATTTTTTAAAGAAAGATTTACATAATGTGATTGATTACAATGTGGAAATTGTTCTAATAAATTTCTTTTGTATTTTTAAAATTCTTAATGTAGCTGAAGTGTAAGAATTCTGCAGTATATTATATAGGCTTGAAGGAGACAAATAAAACATTTAGAACAAGTCTGTTGGGAAAATATTGGCTTTATTAAACAGTTTGATTCTTATCAATATGTTCTTACTAATATAGTTTTTTATCAATATATAGTCCAAAAACTTTCTACAATTTATATGTTTACATAAATTTGTCTCCATTAAAAACAATAAAGTTTGTTTTATTGGTATATAGCATTAAATTACTGATATCTAACCACTCTGTACCTTCAATAACTGAATTGATTTTAGATTTGAAAATATTTTCTTTCACATTTGTCTGAAACTGCTACGTACATCAACTGCAGATAGAAGTAAATTAGCATTAGTTTTTATAATTCCAAGGGAAAAGTCATTTTATGTAAAATAAAATCTGAGATATGTTACATGTAATTGAAGTTAATTGTGAAATTATATCTTTTCTGTCCTCTCAGTTGCATTTAGCTGACCATAAATGTGACTTAAAATAGTTTTGGATATCACCACTTTCTTATATTTATTGTGTTTATTGATAAAAACTGAGTACAAAATTCAGTGTCTTCTGAAGGTCTAAAATGCACTTGGAGAATTACTTTTTCAAAGATTTTGTATTTAAAAAAAAAATCCATTAACTGTTTGATTGTTAAAAAGAAAGTCGAAAAAGAATAATTATGGAGCATATTGTGATTTTCAAATTATTAAAATGAAGAATTGCCAAGATAATCAAGAGTTAAATTTCTCTACCTTAAAGTAAAAAGCACTCCTCAAAATAAATAATTCAAAAAGTTTAAAACACTAGTAAAAAGTTCAAGAAATTACGCAGGTAAATGTATTTGGGGCATAATAGTTAAACTGAAATATATCTTAATTGAATTTCATCTTGGGACCAAAGTTAAAAAAGCAGATTTAGTAATTTCTATAGTTTGCGTAAAACTGGTCTTAGAAGTATTTTCTGATAAAATTTTGCTTGTATTAATTTCTAAATTATTGTCCAAGGTATTTCCATGCAATTTTGTAGCACTCTGTTTTGACTGTATTTGCAGTCGAGTTTTCATTATGGAATTATCTAACTGTTCTGTATGTTTTCTATAGTTGTAACTATTTTCTCTTAGCAGCTTTAAATAAATAAGTACAGAGCATTAAACGCAGTTACTTTTGTTTGTTACAGATTTTATAAGCAGGATAGTGGTAAGTGGGCTGCTGTGAATGCAATCAATGTACCAGCTAAAAAGGTTGAAGGATGGATTCTGCCAGAAATTCAAGGTTAGTTTTCAAGTTATATAAATAATCATTTATCAGTTTATCCAGAATTTTGTTTTCTGATATTACTTGTACACTTTTTTATGAAAGGCCTGTAATTTTTTAAATTGTTCTTAAGTAGGAAGTAAATAAATGTCTGATATTCAAAATCTTATAGTTGGATACTGGTTTTGTTTCCTTGCTCTTTTTTTTGTTTTATTTATTTTGCACTAGGAATCTACAGTCTTGTGGTCAAATTACAAGATATAAAACCTAATATTATTCAGTGCAAACCAATTATGGATACCATTAGTCTTATTATATTATATGTTAACAAACAATAAACTGATTAAAAAACTACAATTACTGAGTGAAGCTTCGGTAGCCTTTTTCAAGAAATTGACAGATCTTAACGAAAATAAGTAACAGTCTCTTACATATCCTACAGACTAACTCAGCAAATGACTCTGTAAACATTAGTTTACGGTGCAGAGACACTTGTAAACATATACATATGATCTCATGTCTCTAGATGCACCGTACACATAAGCTTAAAATAATCCTTTAGATTAGAAGAATCTACATTTTTAACAAGTAGATTAAACAAAATTAAAGCTATGAAATACTGTCTTCTTTTTTTTAAGTTTAAGGTGTTTAAAATAAGGAGTGATGTGAACATTTTTCCTTATATCAAAGACAAACCTCATAACATAATTTGAGGTTTGCTACTAAAGCCAGTTTACCTTCAGGTAGATTATATTATTAACAACAATAAAAAATGGATTTATCAAAGCTCTTATCAAAGAAAATGAGGAATAAAACTATTCAGTTTTATTTACTTAATGCTTATCAGCAAACTCCTAATCACAAGTATAAGCTATATGTATGCACCAACTCAAACTTTTGTCTGTCTGAGCTCTAAAAGAGTAATATATTCACCATACACAAGGCCTAAATATCAAGATAGAAATCTACTACAACCAGCACTTAAAGCTAGATTTATTGTCATTTAGTTAAATCATGAATATTAGTTCAGCTAACATGTTAGATAACATCAAAATGTAGTTTTTATACAGCCAATAAATACTGTAACCAACAAATCCCCTAACAAAGAGCAAAATAAATTTATATTTCATCAGCAAGATGATTTTATGAATTGAAAATATTTCTCAAATCTCCATTAAAAGTCTATGAAATTCATAAGTATCATTAGTAAGTAAAAGCATATAATTTTTAAAATCATTTCATCATTTATTGTTATATTTAATATTAATTCTTTATTTTTACATGTATCGATTTTTACAGGTATGATTAGTGATATACTAATTTCATTGGATGATAAATATTTATATTTTAGTAATTGGCTACACGGTGATATTAGACAGTATGACATAAGTGATCCAGAAAATCCTAAATTAACTGGTCGGATATTTCTGGGTGGTGCTATTTTGAAAGGAGGTCCTCTTAAAGTTATTCATGATACTGAATTGACAGTAAGTTTGATTGTTTGTTTGTATGCAGATTTATTTTAAGTTTTTCCCCTCCCATGTCACATAATTATAATTGGTTTAGTATGTTGTTATTTCCATGAATACAGATTTTGTTGATACTTTTTTATTACGTGTTTATTTTTTCCATTTTATTTTTTTACAGTGAAATCTAAATTTGAAAAGTTTCAGTTTTACTGTTGAGTAATTTTTATACTCCTCAATCCAGTTAATGCATATATGAAATAAAATAGATACACTGATTTTAGTGGTAAAAATAATGTAGAACTATTCATTTTTTAATAATGACCAAAATAAATCTTAATCAATATCAACTTTAAAAAACTCATGCCTTAACTTTTTCATTTACATTTGTGGCCGTTTTCCATAAACAACAAACCCAAGTGTAAATAATTTGTTTTTGTTCAGCCTTATTTTTGCGATATCTTGAATAAAATATTCCTTTTAAATCCATATTGTGCTATGATATAATAACAGTGTGTTCACATTATGTAAGAGGTGCATGTATTAAATAATGAGACTGATATAACAACTTTATTTATATGTATTACAATTCTAATGGTTGTCTTCTTTAATATACTGTTGCTTTGATATATTTTTTTACTCTTGCTGATGACAGTGTTTCCCATTGCATTGATTGTGATTTAGTCTCAAGATTTAGTCTTATGACTGGATGATCTAGTCATAAATGATACATTTTTTGAAAGGTTGAATAGGCATAAAGTGGCTGCTGCAAGTTAGTGCAAATTTCCTGTAGTATGAGAACCTTAGCCATCTTGGCATAAGCTTTTTCTTGTTGATATCCTATTGCAAAATATTCCATGCAGTATCTATGTCAATATTTATGACTTCAGTTGTCATTTAGACACTGACTCAATGATCCTTTTGAACAATCTGTATATTCTTGTTTTCTATATATTCTTCAGCTTTTGAAGTAGAAGATCATTTAGGTTGTTCATAGATTTCCACGTTGTAATGATCTTTGCTAAATCTTTGTGGCACTCAAATACATGTACACAAGATTTGCAGTTCTTCCTGTAAAGCTCAGTAAGCATTAGAATTATTCCGTTGGTATTTTGTTCAAGTTTAATAAAAGTTTCAAATTGGCATGTTGCTCAACTTTGAACTTAACATTTTATCAGTACACAACAGAAAATACAGCTCACAATTGACCAAATGGCTGAGAATGTTGATTCAAACTTGTCCAAGATCTCTGCCAAAGAGCTCACAATCAGTTTTCAGTTCTTTTTCTAAGAGGTAGAAACATACCCTCATTATTTAACATGCATACCTCATATAAATAATTGTTTTGTACATTACTAATTTACGTAGGTTATGTATATTTGTTGCTTTTGTTTAAATGTTTTACTGATGAAACTGTATGATCATAATTTTAAATTGCTTACTAATTTGGTCATAGTTTATATCACAATATGCTTTTAATTTATAAAGTCTGATATTATTGACAACACATTATACTAAAAAAATGCTCCTTACTATCTTACACCTTTATCTTTGTCACAAAGTTTCCATTATGTATTCATTACCAAACTTGCTCAGCTTGAAAATTGTTTTCTGTAGTGGATTTTGTGCATAAATAATTTATAATCACAATTAACAAATATATATTTAATTAATATCTTTTAATCTTCCAAATGTTATCATTAAGGAAATTTATTGCTACTGGTTAAAAAAGTATCCATTCTGATTTTTGTGTTTCCTGTTATCAGTAGATCTCAGAGTTAAGTCTTAAAATATTTGCTATAACATTTTGTATATTCAGTTGCATCAGTGTATGTTTTAGAGTCTACCACCTGGCTTTGTATTCCAGGAACACCTCTTTTTCACTAGATGTGAAGTGATGACTTGTATAATAGGAGATTGTATTATTTAAGAATAAACCTGGATAAGGAGAAACCTGGTTTAAGAATAAACCTGGATGGGCATAGTTATTGAGGGATGATGAATCTCAAGTGGGACACATGCACTTAAAATTTTTGTTATGGGTGTTATTGGGCTAGAAATGTTTGGAAAATCTGTATAAACCATATCACCTGTAAATATTCATTTTTGTTAATTTTTTTAATTTTCTACAGTTTCATGCTGCATTTATTCAACTTCATTCTAAAAAGTGTGAATAGTTTTAAACCTTTATATTAGCAGTCAAAATATATATTAATTTTTTAAAGTTGTAAGTTGTTTTTCAAATAACCAAAATTGTGGTTTTTTTAAAGGATTTTTTTGTTAATATTTTATGTTAGTTTAGGTCACAGAATTGAATTTGTGAAAATTTTTATAACTTATACCAGTTTAAAAAATCAACATACACAATGTTTTATTATTATTATTTTTAAATAAATAAACAAATTAATAAGAAAATAAGGCAGTTATTTGGTCAGTAATTATATCATAAATTTCATCCCTTATCATATGATTGTTCTCCAGCTCCTGGAATGCCTCAAGGAATAGCTGGAGGCAAGAAATTGAAGAATAAAAAACAAGAAAAATGCCAATTGTAAAGCCATAATTAATGAACAATTCCTGAAGATCATCTAACAAAGTTATGTCTAGTTTCATTACGTAACACTGCATTTATTTCTGGGTAAAGAGTAGATTTATCTTTTTTTAAATTATGCATTTTTAAAGTGGTTGCACAGAACTTAATATATATTTAAGGGAATAGATTTCAGTTATTTAAATAGTGTTTACTATAAAAAGAGTAGTTATTTATACTTAATGTGATGGAAACTTTTCTTTTTATTCAGGAACAGCCAGAGCCAGTATTTATTAAAGGAAAGAGAGTTTATGGTGGTCCACAGATGATACAGTTAAGTTTAGATGGTAAAAGGCTTTATGTTACAACATCATTATTTTCTCCTTGGGATAAGCAAATATACCCAGACATGTATAAGTAAGTTAAGAAAGTGAATTTGTGTAGTAGCATATTTTAAAATGTTACAAATCATATCATATAATTTTTTTAACCTCCATCTTGACAAATTAGTATTTATTTTCATTTTAGTAGAAGCATATTTACTTAGCTGTAAGCACATTTTATATGATTAATGAAATAAAATCATTATTCACTTAATGACTAAATTTTCCCTGTTCTATTGGAATAATTAATTGAAAACTGACTTAATCATTAACAACAATGTACTTTTACAGCTGATGTTCAAAGACTTCCTGCAGCTAGTGTACACCTTCATCTTTATCAGATTTTTTTAATGTACAGTTTTTCATCAATCACAGAACCTTTTAATCATTCATACAAAAAAGATTTTTTTGACCTCTTGAATACCTTACTTCTTGGCCTTTTTTACTGGATTTAAAGACAAATTTGGTGACTTTCTTGAAACGTATGTACGTGTAAGGAATCTCTTTTCTTTTGGAGGTTTTTTTCTATTTCATAGTTGTCTACAGGATTTTAGCATCTTGGTGGTAAAATAAATAAAAATAAATTATGTTTACTTATACTTGTAAGAAATCTGGCAGTGTTGTACTCCTTTCCCAATCAAATCCACCACATAATAATAAATAAAAAAATCTTCTCATTGTAATATCACTTTTACGTTTAGTTTTAGAAACTTTAGAAACTGTGAATTCCAATGAGCCAACATAGTTTGTCCCATATCTTGGTATGCTTTGGCTGCAGAAGTATCATATAGTAATTTGAAATTTGACGGATACTTAAAAAGTTATGGTAAATAATGCTTCAAAATTTTGAACAGTTTGGTTAAGAATTTAATCAGTTATAATCAGTTAAATCATATTTCGAAAAACAAAGTCAGAATCAAAGCTCAAAAAACAGGCCATTTTTTAATTTATAAAATTTTCTTAAATAATGGATCTCTTTTCAGAGGATAAATGAGGATGATATGTATGAATTTAAATGAAATGTAGTCTTGTACAGTCTCAGGTCGACCATTCCTGTGTGTGGTTAAGTGAAACCCAACCACCAAACAACACCAGTATCCACGATCTAATATTCAAAATCCATGTAAAAGTAACTGCCTTTACTAGGATTTGCCTTAGAACTCTTGACCTTTGAAATCAGCTGATTTGTGATGATGAGTTCACCACTAGACCAACCCAGTGGGTTAAATAAAGGCTCTGAAAAATGTTTAAAGACAATTAACAAATATAAAATTACAGGGCTAATATAAACTTAATGAAAAACTAATTATTATATCTGAGTTATTTTTTCTCAAAATTTCACTATTAATAATATTTAATCAGGTTGTTTAGTTTTTTAAATTGAATGGTAGCAGTTTACTTTTTAAAATTTGTTAACTTATAAAAGTAATTGTTGAGCTGTTTTCTTTCCCATTAATGGAAATTGATTCAATCATAAACATTGATTCATGGAAAAGAAAATAATTGGTAAAGGAGTATATTTTATAATTTATGTTATGTTATAATTTTTGTTAAAAAATAATAAACTTTTTAAAAAAAGTATTTATTGAATCAAATATTTTTTTCTGTTATGTGGTTTGTGTGCTAAAGGAATGGATCAGTTATGATGAAATTAGACATTGACACTAACAATGGTGGACTTAAATTGGACGAGAATTTTCTTATTGATTTTGGTTCTGAACCTGATGGTCCAGTTCTGGCTCATGAAATGCGGTATGCAATTAAATTTCATTATGATAAATTAAAATATATTTTATTATCTTTATATATTTTTAATAAAAAAATTGTATTTTATAAAAATTATATGGGTGCAGTAAAATAATTACGTAGTTAATATATTGAAGTAATAAAGTGTATTTTCAATTATATTCATACTTCATAATTAGTTTTATAATCTGTACTTTAAATAACTTACTAATTAAACTCCAGGAAAAATTAATAATAATAAACCCATTACTTTCTAAACAGATGTAAAACCATTTTTCATATCATTTGTTAATGAATCCATATTGTGATGGTTAGTATTTCCCTTTTGTGTGCAGTCAAATTGGTATTACTTACTTTGAAACATTATTAGCAGAACCATTTTGATGGCCCATGATTTTGTCAATAAATACTGTTACTGTTTAATCTATAGACTTTAATTTGTAAGAGAATACATACAAACTCGGATAATTTAGAGAAACAATTGTTACAAAGACAGAGTGCAGCATTTTAATAACATGTAGTATAAGTAATAACAAGATTTACAAGTTGTACACTTGACAGTATACTAGAGGGATTTCCTAACATCCTCAAACAGGTCACCATAACAATGATACCTATAATACTGCTGTTAAAGGAGCTGACTTTTCTACTTGGAAGCATATTTCCATCTATTTAGGAAGTGAGTAAGTAGTAATCTAATTTTTTTTTTCTTAGAAAAATTATTACTTAATTTTTTTACATATTCTGTTTGTAATATGTTACACTTTTGAATTATATGTCTCTTTACTGCATAATATGTGATTAATAAATGTAGAATTGATTTTACTCATTAACAAATCAGTGAAGTTTTTGAAGTATCATACTATTAATAATACAGTAGAAATCACTTACAACGAAGTCATTTGTAACTAGAATCCGGTTGTAACAAGTAAAAATAAAAATAACTGGTTGGTTTCCTATATTAATGTAAAGTTTGTTTTAAAGAGATAATAATGAAGTCAGATGTTGGTTGTAATGAGCAAATTATTGTCTTTTGAATAATACATTTGTTCTCTGAGTAATTAAAAATGTGAATGAGTTTAAAATACATGTACAGAAATTAAATGTTTAGTCATTAGTACTGAATGTTTGTAATATTGAATATTATAACAAGGTTGTTCAATTAGATTAGAGAGGCAATGACCTCATTACAATAAGTGAAATCGGGTAATAAGAAACAATCAGATGCAGTAGTAAGCCAAGTTTTGTACTGGTTGTTTCTGGATTCAGGGAAATCCATTCCTCCATTATTATACAGGGGGTATGGTGCTGGTAAGTGTGAATAATTTTACAGTTGATTCTGAATCGAGGTTGTTGCTGCTTTGTACAGTATATTTGTATGTTTAGTGTGAATTGAAGTTGTATTTTCTGCAAGTGTGTTGCGGTCTTTTTTGATAAATTTTTTATGGCACAGAAGTAATATTCAGATTTAAAAAAAAAATTGTTTAAGCTTGTGACAAATTAAAAATTACTGAGCAATTAGAAAATGACCGAACTAATTCAGATGTTTATAAAACTTATGGGCTTTGTACTCTCATTGTCTCAATGATTTGGAAGAACTGTGATAAGTTAAGGGTAGTTTTCAAAACCAATTACTCTTGGGTAACGAAGATAACACTATGTGAAAAAAATGATTTGGACAAAGCTCTTATTAGGTGGTTCAAAGTGAAGAGAAGTGAAAACGTTCCCATAAATGGACCTATTTAGAAAATTCAGGCAGAAAAATTTGCTGACCAGCTAGGATACAAAGGGTTTGTTTGTAGCGATGGTTGGCTGAACTGATGTCAAATTGATTTTACAAAAATTATTTTGAGTTAGAATTCAGAGCTTTATCAACAAGTGAATTATGATATGAGGCATTATCATTAACTACCATTGACTGAATAGGATGGCTGAAAATTATTTTCCAGATCCCATCTCATAAAATTCTTTCTTCATTAAATCATAAATATTATTGACAACTTCATGTGCTTGATTATAAAGTTTTTTTTTGTTTTTAATTACCAATTTAAATTCTGCCATAACAAGCCAAAAACAAAAAAATATTGTCTGTAATTATAATAAAATATAAAACCAAGCCTTTTTGATTATACTTTGGCATTTAAACCAAAAATAAATATTCATGAAAACTGTGAGAGTAAGAAAGAGTATGCAGTATTTATTATGCGCCTTTGTAACAGCCCGAGTACCTTTACAGGACACCAAAAATGAAACTAAATTCATTTATTCATGCTAATTTATGAAGGAATTGTATTACTGCCGTTTTCTTTTTCTTGTTAAGAGTGATTTGAGGTCAACTGGTCCATAATTCTTTAGTTTGAAAAAAGATTCCACCAGTGTTAAATTAACCATGTGAAGGTATGTTTGGAAAAATAACTTATGTGAATTTTTTGTAATCCAAACCGTAGAAAAAATTATTTTCTTATTCTTAATGTGTTTGTGTGTGTGTGTGCACGTGCATCTGCACTATGCATGTACCTACAGAAGCCATCTTTTCTAAAACTGAGGATATAGGGGTTGTTTACTTTTACTTAAAAATATAAAATTTAAAAAATCATTAATATTTAATAGTAATTCTGATTTTGGTTTGAGAAAGGAACATATAGGACTGATTAATTACTAAATTGTAATTCTTATATAACTCGTCAAAATAAAATAATTAAAAAATTTCTCAACAAAAAAAATTAAATAAAAACAGATGAATTTTGTTGCTACAGAATTGTTGTTAATAAATTCTCATTTCTGTAATAATAGTTGCAGATGTCACATACAGAACTGTTTTTGAAATAAATTTGAAGTTGATTTTACAATGGTATCTATCTCCTTTCTGATCCTGTTATTATGTAAGAAACATAACACAAACATGCTAGGCCTTAACGACGGGTGGGGATTTTTCATGCTTTTTAAATATGATCTTTTTATAAAATGCACATATAGGTTCATGTTAACTCACTTTTTTCTCATGTTTTCATGTGTACACAAACATAGGCTGACGTAGATGGGTGGGGTTTTAATCGTAGATCAGATATTGATTATTTTAAGTGTGCACTTCTATAGGGAAGGAAGGGAAAGAAAAAAATACGAAGATGTTCTGCATGACTTTTTACCACAACGTCGGGTTCTGCCTTGCCCTTCTTACACATAGATTAACACATTTTACCATGCAAATAAATCCTGAGATAAAGTTATACTAAAGTACCGTAGGCTCATGTAGATGGGTGAGTATTGTACATAGCTTACACTAATATGGTGTAAGCTATGGTCACTTGGTTGGTGAGTAGGAACTCACGTGTAGGGGCTCATCTATCAAATGAATATAGATACCAAATGTATTTTAGCAGGAAGGAGTGGACATATCCCTCACAATAATGTTAATCTATGTTTTGTTTCAAGAAACAGAAACCAATAAACACAAAAGATATTTAAAGAAAATAATAAAATTGTATTGTATAAATGTATTAACTACATTTATAACAATAATTTTTAAAATGCTATTGATTATATTATTCAAAATAAATATGAAAAAATATATAAATAAAATAAATCTACCTAACATAAATTTAAAATAAATGTATCTTTAGGTAAATCTAGATTTACCTAAAATAAATCTAACTTGAGATAAAGTTTCTTATTCACTAATGATATAATAAAAAGCCGAAAAAAAACTACTTATTACTCATGAACAACACTGTTGATGTAGGAATACAATGATACAGAAAGAGTTGTATAATTTTTACCACAACAAATGCCTGCCTCTCACAGCTAGGCTTGTGTTTTTGTTTGACACACTGCACAAATAACTATGTATTGTCTTTTAAGTGTAAGTGAACAATGAAAAATGTGATCCTAAATGGAATGTAAAATGTCAGAATTTGATTAACTTTTTTTGCTATGTTTCTGTTCATGATAATTAGAAATGAAAATTATTTACATCAAATACACTTTTTAATTTATAAACCAAGCCAAATTTTAATAAATACAATATTGTTAATTACTTGCTTCAAGAAATTTTCAGTTGCTCTTGTGGCCATCTTCAGTCACATGAGTAAATGAACATAATTATTTTCAAGATAAATTATTAAATATACATTTACGTAATTTGGTTATGTTTATTATTCCAAAAGTTTATAATTTTTAACAATTTAATACATTAAAATTTTTTCAAAGAAAATTTTTGTATGTAGTACTGTTATGAAATAAAATTACCATTATTTCCATTAAGGTTAATTAAAAAATTAAATATGGAAATAATTAAAATATCCTGTTCTTTTTCAGTTATTTCAGTGAGTTGTGTGTAATTTGTGGGGAATGTAGGAATTATTTTATAAAATACAGAGTACAGCAGAGTATGAAATATAAATGTGAAATAATAATTAAATATTTTGAATTAATTCTTTCTTATTTTCAGATACCCTGGAGGAGATTGTACATCTGATATTTGGTTGGGTTAGAACTTATTGTTTTATTATTCTTAATATATATATAAATAATATACATATATGATTACGTTCCTGTTATTACCTGTAATACCAATATATACATTAACAAATATAGTGAATTAATAATTAATGTTCATCAGTCTTTCATTTTTATTTATCACATTATTTTTAATTGTTATAATAATTAACCTTGTTAATACAAATTAAAAAAAAATATATATATATATGTTGTTAATATAGTTATATTGGGAAAAAATTATATATGGACAATATTTCAAAATTTTGGTCATGTTTCCTGATCTATGAACAAAAAATTCTTTATCCAACTAAAAATTTTAATTAAAATTTCTAAATTTTTATAAATTTACATTTCTGTTGTCAATTGTTGGCTTGATTTCCAGTCACTTGTAGGACAACCTCTTTTGCACTATTCTTCTTCAAGCCTACATTTTAGCAGCTTTATAATCCTTTTTAATCTCCTGGTTATGAGTAAAAGAGCAAAATTAACTTTTAACTTGTGATGTTAGCTGTTTCATTACTGACTGGTTGGGTAGTTAACTGACACCATTTATGTAAGTTTTTTCTAGATGAGTTAGTCTCGTCCATTTTTGTAGCAACCAGTATAAAGTATAAATTGTTTTGTAAACTACCCTGATCAACACCAATGTCAGGCAGTCGTTTTGTTGAATGATTGACTCTTTTCTTCCCACTCATGTCCTTATCCTCTATTCCTTTTTCCTCGGGCAAGTTCCATGGAGTTCGGTCAGTGATTTTCGTTCCACGTATGCCTGTACTATCTGGTAGGTGACAGGGAAGCTATTTCTTTAATGAAGATTATTGCAATAGTAACAAAAGTTATTGTGGAACTATCAAGGACTCTGTTTTCTTGAAGAAAAAACCAAATTAGTGGCCGACATGCTTACTTAGTAAAGCAAGGCTTTTAATCAGCTAATCAATACTTTGTTTTGTTCAGAAAAGTAAATAATTTTATTATTATGGGCTTCAGTACTGTTGATTTTATTGAAGGGACCATATACAATTTTGCTAACAGAATCTTGTATTAAAAACAATTAAATATGTTCTGTTTTAGAAAATATTATCTATTTTCCACATTAATGGTTTGTTTGTATTAGTTAGTTATAAGTAACCATATAAATAAAATTAATGGGTTATCTTTTTAATTATTGAGAATAATCTAATCAAATCTATAGAACATGAAAGATTAACATTCTTTTGGTAAATGTTTAGGATTCTTTATTTTACTTTCCTAGACTCTGAATGCTGCATATTGCATGTGTGACTTTATGCCCACAAAGATTAATTTTTACTATTTATACATGTAAAGTTCCAGCGGCAACAATATTATAACTATTTGGTGAGATAACCAAATAGCCAGCCATGACTTTTTAAGTGCTTATTTTACTAGGAATTTTGTCCCTAATTTCAATTTTTACTTGTTTTTCTTTAACTCACAATGTTTTTTCATGTTTGTCCTCAAATCTTGCATCCCTAATTTAATATACTTACTGACATTGCCTATTGATGAAACTTTACACAGTTACTTAAGTTGGGTGACAATACAATATTCCACCATTACTTTTGCAAACATCCCCCCATAGGGGCAAAATAAGGGTGTAAGTGTAAAAAATTGCAATACACCCTTCCGACCAATCGCAACGTTGGATTCAATGCCTACGCTTCCGGTCGACCTCGAACATGTTTGAACAGGAAAACTTCAATACACAAGCGACTATCTATAGTTTGACCTTGACGCCACAACCGTCTAAAGTGTCACACCCAAACCGACGTTGAAGTCACGTTTCATTTTACGAATAACCTTGAACAGTGTTAATTGTGTAATTCTAAGAAACGACCATGCATACTCAGCACTTTTAATAGCGTATGTAACCGGAAACGGCATGTCATGTTACACGAAATGTAATTCTAAGAAATCACTACTAATTCCAAGAAACGATAATGCGTTCTCAGCACTTTTAATAGCGTAAGTAATCTGAAAGGGCCTATTTTTTTACAAATATGTCTTCCCCGAAACAAATTAATTTATTAAACACTCTCCTCACCATTTATAAAATAACGTGATAGTATATAAACCTATTATTACCAGAGCATGTAACGGTCCTTGGAACCACTACAGATAAAAATTGTAAAACCTATCATTTTAAATAAAACAATAGCCCGTACACATTTGCTGTATGGGGGTTTAAAGTGTTTTTTGTTTTGTGTAAATAAAAATTTTGACGTACCTCGTGGATGATCCAGGTCGTCGAGACGTTCGCGGCGGGAGGCGGCGTCTGCGCGTATATTCGCGTGCATACGTCAACGGAGCGACGCGAAGATGTTTACCGTGTAGCTGGCAGCGCTCGACTGAAGAATCGACCGACCGACGCAAGTGGTATCAGTTACAAGCAACCTTGAACAGAAATAAAAAAAATTCTCTATTTTTAAAGATTATGTAATCCCCCCATAACCTAAAAAACGAAACTAATTTATTAAACACTCTCGTCACCATTTGTCACTTAACCTGATAGTAGATAAATCTATTACAAGATTATGTAACGGGCCTTGGAACCATTGCATTCAATACAATTAATTAAATATTGTTTAAAAAAAAAAAAAAACAATAGTTAGTTTACATTATTGAATGGGGGTTTAGAGGGTTTTTGCTTTGTGTAGTTTTACTTTTTGTGTGTAACTTTGTGTTGTACGTGTAATGTGATGTTGCAGTCCTGAAAAAGACTTAATTTATTTATTTATACTCTTAATGAAATATCCTCCTCCTCGATGAAAGTGAATGTAATTCACGTTTAAATAGTCTTTGAGCATTATGAAATAAATCGATTCTAAAAACCGTCCCCTTTCAAACCGATCACTCTCGTTGTACATTATTTGAGAATCTTCTTCCGTATCGTATGCAATAAGCAGCGGTTGTTTCTGTTGAGGTTGATGTTGTACATAAGCAGTTTCATCACAAGCAGCTCTCCATCCATCGGCCGCAGTACAAGAAGTGGTGAATCGTCATCGGTCTTTTGCGGTATATACGTTAACGGCAACAACATTATTTTTTAGACAAGACGTAGATAATCTGTTTAAAGTAATCGTATCCAACTGCATATTCAAGGAATCATTTAACTTAAAGGCTTTTACCCGTTTATTTTTTTTCACCACCACCGTAGAAACCAGAAAATACTATTTCGTTACTGCCGATAAGACCAATTGAATTGTCTCCACATTCAAAGTCACAATAAAAACTCTCAACATCATCATTCAGCGGATCGAAGAACGTCTTTATAATTATATTATCACCATATTTATCAAAAACATGACGACTAAGATGAAAAATGTATACATAACTTTATTTTAATTTGAAACACATCGGCGATAAATGTCGTTTACCAACCACATCTACCTTCTTCTTCTTAATTAGCTCCATAACACCACCGCTGCTGCTGTCACAACGATGTTAAAACTTCAATGTCTTACTAGTAAGGAGATAAATTTACAATAAAGTGGTATCAGTTACGAGTAACCTTGAACATTCTGAACAGTGCAATTCTAAGAAACGACTATGCATTCTCTCACCAGTTTAATAGCGTAAGTAACCTGAAACGGCATATCATGTTACACAAAGTTTTTATCGTGTAATTCTAAGAAACAACGACGCATTTTTCTCAGCAGTTTCATAGCGTAAGTAACCTGAAACAGCATATTGCCGTTACAGAGTGTAATTCTAAGAAACAACTACTATCGTGTAATTCTAAGTAACGACTACGTATTTTCTTACCAGTTAAATAGCGTAAGTAACAGGAAACGGCATTACATGTTACAAAAAGTGTTTATCGTGTAATTCTAAGAAACGACATATCATGTCAAGTGCATCAAATAATACCTTGTCTTATATACTTAATTTTAAATATTCAGTGACACCACCACCACCGTTGTCGTATTAGGCATCTTTTACACCGTAATAAGTTAGTTTCATCGAATGACGTCGTACAACGGTCATTTCGTTTTCGGTAAATTTGTTTGTATCGCTCCTTGGTTATAATAGCTGAAAAAAATACGATTCGTTGTCAGAATCGGTGTCGTATAAGATGAGACAAATGCGCACCTCACCGTATGATGTATATATCTTTCTCATGTCCAATTATACATAGTGAATACCGATATGAAGATCGGTCAACCTCTTCAATGGTAACCGTTTGAGAAAACAGTTTTGATCGTTGAAAACGTTAATAAACGATAAGGCATTCATCATTACACTGACAGAGCTCACGCACGAATGATCGACCGCAGTGTAGATACTTGTGTCCCCTACCACCACCAACACTCCTTTCGGTAAATGTTTTAGAAAATAACCGGTAGAGTTCGTTTTCATCGATAACTCGGCAAGCTAACGACGACGATGACGTTGGGTTTTCCCATAGAAATTCAAATTTGTTTTTGCGTAACAACGCTTTAATTTCATCATGTGTCCAATAACCAATTGGAAGGAGCACAAATATTCGGGTAACCCTCGACTGCAATAGCTGAATCTATAACACTCGATTGCATGACCGACATATTAGTCATCATCATCACAGTGTTCGACAAGCATCATAAAACAATGTTTACACATGTATTGTGTAACCGATTTCAATTCGGTAAACGTCTTACCGATAATCATTACTATAAATCCGATAACCTTTTGCACAGATTCAGTATGTCTTTGTAACCGTCCAATGTGCGATTCGTCTTTGCGATTCTATCGTCTAACTTGTTTAACGTTTTATCCAAAAACTTACGGATATCACACTCGCTCACAACAATCCAATCAATGATGCCCGGTATCTCGCATTCGATATCCTCCACGTTAGTCCTGTATGGTAAACCTAATAGTAACGTATTTGGTAAAGTATCGGTCACCGTGATTATTGATGTCGGGAACAGTTCGTCGAGAATATTCTTTATATGAGTTAGGTCCGCTATCGGTCCGCCTGGTAAGAAAGACACCAACCATGTCGACACTTCCGTCATCTCGCCTTGAATGAAGGTCTGTTGCATAACCGTCTTTTAACATACCCTATCCCAACCGCCACAACCAATACAACGTCTACACATACCATCAACAGTATCTATCTTCAAACTATCGAGATATTCTTGCAACCGACTCTGAATTTCATCATTGGTCGTGTTATTCGTGAACACCATTCTAACCGTATTAAAACGATCTAAATCAAGTCGTACTCAAAGCGAGCAGGAACGCCGCGTTTACAATTTTAATCGGATGTCGCAACGTACTTACACGACGATAGGAAAAATAACCAACTAACCACACCGATGCGGCTATATCAACATCCATCTTGAAACTGTACCTTTTTACCAGTTGCATTTCCACACCACCCTGGAGGTAACAACCGCGGCGCGTTGAGATTTTTTTTACATGAGTGAAATCTCTCTCCTAGAGGCCTACTATAAAACACTCGAACCGGTTTTTTTTATCGTTTTTACCTTTTTTCTTGCGAATGATTGTATGTGATCCACAAAGCAAGCATAAATAATATTCCCGGCATTAAGCCAAGATGAAAGGCTACAACTGTAATTGAGACCTCTAACCAAAGATGTGGTTTCTCCAACATCTTGCAGCAGACTGAGCTCTACAGCGACCGCCCTCCTCGAGGTACGATAAACTCTAAAGACAGCGGTATGTTTTGCTTGATGCAATTCCTACATTGTGGTAAATTATGCGAGTTAATCGGTTCGGTGCACCAACAACATCTTATGCACAAATCGCTGAAGGAATAGTAAAAACCGTTCTTGGCCAATTCTTCTTTTTTGTTTACCTTTGTATTTTCAAACGATCCGCTTCTCTGACCAGATCCAACCACTCCGTGTAGAAACATTCGGTTTGTAACGCACATTTACCGCTTGGATGTAGTTTATGGTATGGTCAGGTTACAATGTAATTCTAATTTGGCTTTGGTGCGTCCTCTTGTATCATTCGAACATCGCTATGATATCGACGCAAAAATTCAGATTTCTCCATCCCCTTTGTATATATTGTAGAGAACTGTGAAACAAAGTTTCTTCATAACATCCTCGCTGTATACAGCATCACCGTACTTCCAATCTATTTTGTGAAAGTTTCTTTCTAACCAAGCGGCCATCCGCCTGTATTTCGATTTCAATTCAGCGCGCGGGTACGGTGAACGAAAATGTATTATCATGTAACATCCACTGTCACTGACAACGGCGAGTTCTTTAACTATAAACTCACCTCGGTTACCGAGGAAGCCGTGTACTCGACAACTCCTTCCATGATCGTTGCTCAACTGCGAATGCGTGGTTAAAGATAACTTCCTTAGTCCCTTTTCTTATATCACCGTAGACGTGGTGGGGATAACCCCCTTACCCTTTTCTTTTACAAATCCATCATCATTATGTACATGTAACGTTATGTTAACGAAGTAACATCACTCATCATCGTCATCATGTATATGTAAAGTTATCTTAGCTTAGTATCATAATTTCCCACAGGGGAAAAGGGAAATTACCTAGGAAAAGGGGAAATTCCCACAGGATTATAGGGGAACTGTGAATTTCCAGGGGGGAAGGTAAATGGGAAATTCCCGCTGGGAAAATGGGAAAGAGAAATTCTCAAGGAAAATGGGAAATTCCAAGATGGCGGGGGCCGCCATCTGGGATTTTTACGCTAGTACCCCTATTTTCCTACTACTTGTACCAACCTTCGAAATATTATTTCAATAATTTAATACATAAATAATCTGGTTGGCAACACTGACATGCTACGGCGTCACTGATGTCAAATCCAAGATGAACGACCATTGCCATCTTGAACTCGTGACGTCGTTCGAAGATGGCGGTGGCCGCCATCTTGGATTTTGACGCCGTATTCCTATTTCCGTTTTACTTATATTGGCTCTGATGATCTTAGGTGGCAAATTTGATATGCTATGACATAATTCAGAATGTATTAGTTTTTAAGAAGCAGCAAATTTGATATGCCCTGATGCAGTTCAGGGTATATTATTTAGATTCTTTCTTAAGATTTTTTTTTTTTGTTTTCAGTCATTTGACTGATTTGATGCAGCTCTCCAAGATTCCTTATCTAGTGCCAGTGATTTCATTTCACTATACCCCATACATCTGCTATACCCCTGCTTCGTCAATCTTTCGTAATTCTACTTCCCAAATAATAAAATTCTTCTATTTCCAAAGTCTTTTCCCATCCCATTTTTATATTCAGCAGTCCATCTACTTTATTTCTACTACATTTCATTACTTTCATTTTGTTCTGGTTTATTTTCATGTGGTATTTCTTGCATAGGATTTCATTCTTGCCACTCATTAATTCTATATCGTTTTTACTCTCAACTAGAATTACTATCTCATCAGCAAATCATAGTATCTTTATCTTTTTACCTTGCATTGTTACTCCAGATCTAAACTGTTCTTTAACATCATTAACTGCTAGTTCTAGTAAAGATTAAAAAGTAACAGGGATAGGGAACATCCTTGTCTGACTCTCTTTTTTATTATTGCTTCTTTCTTATGATCTTCGATTATTACTGTTGCAGTTTGGTTCTTGTAAAAATGTTAGCAATTGTTCTTCTATCTCTAGACTTGAAACTAATTTTTTTTAAATGTTTAACATTTTCTTCCAGTGTACTTTATCAAATGATTTTTATAAATCAATAAATGCCATGTATCATGGTTTTTTTTTAATCTTCCTTTTGCTATTAATCTGAATGCTAAAATTTCTTCCCTTATCCTGAAACCAAATTGGTCTTCTCCTACCATGTCTTCCACTCTCCTCTCAATTCTTCTGTACAGAATTCTAGTTAAAATTTTTTATATAAGAGTAGTTAAGCTAATTGTTATGTATTCTTCACATTTATCTGCTCCTGAGTTTCTTGGTATCATATCAGTAACACTCTTTTGAAGTCTGACAAAACTTCCACTTTTTTGTAAATACACCAGTAATCATTATACACCAGTTTGTATAAACTATCTATTGCTTCCTCACCTGCACTGTACAGTAATTCTGCAGGTACCCAGTCTATCTCAGGAGCCTTTCATTCAAATCCTCTCATTTAATTTATTTCCTCTGCATTTTCAATACATTCCATCCACCTATCAACCTTTTCTTTTGTATTATAAATTAGCGTATCATCTTTATGTAACACATTAATAGATTTTAAGTTATGTAGCAGAAAATTCTCCTTAGCTTTCCTGTATGCTCTGCTGTCTATTTTACCAATGATCTTTTCCCTTTCCACTTCTGAACATTTTTCTTTAATCCACTCTTCTTTTGCTAATTTGCACTTCCAGTTTATAGTATTTCTTAACTGTTGATAGTTCCTTTTACATTCATCACTAGCATTCTTATGCTTTCTATGTTCGTCCTTCAGCTGCAATGCATTCTTCGACATCCAAGGTTTTCTACCAGTTCTCTTTGTTCTGCCTAAGTTTACTTCTGCTGAAGAATTTCTTCATAACATTCTCCCATTCTTCTTCTACTACCTTATGTTTTTTACTCAGACCTCTTGCAATGTCCTCCTCAAAAATCTTCTTTACCACCTATTCCTCAAGTTTCTCTAAATTCCATCAATTCATCTGACACCTTTTCTTCAGGTTTTAAACCCCAATCTACATTTTGTTATTACTAAATTATTATTATCAATGTCTGCTGCTGGATATGCTTCGCATTAAAATTTTGTATAACCGTGATATAATCTATCTGATACCTTGCAGTATCACCTGGCTTTTTCCACGTGTATATTCTTCTATTATGATTTTTAAAATGGGTTTGGGCAATTACTAAATTGTACTTTGTGCAAAACTCAATAAGTTGATCCCCTCTTTCAGTTCTTTTGCCCAGCCCATATTCACCCACAATATTTTCTTCCTTGCCTTTTCTGATGCTAGCATTAACTGTTATTAAATTTTCATCCCCCTTTATGTATTTAATTGGTTCATCAATTTCTTCATATACACACTTCATCATCACCATGGGCACTTGTAGGCATATAGACATTAACAATAATTGTTGGCTTAGGTTTTGATTTTATCCTGATTACGATGATTCTATTGCTAAGCTTTTTTAATTATTTTACTCTCTTCCCTACCTTCTTGTTCATTACAAAATCTACTCCTGTCTGCCCTTTATTTGACGCTGAGTTAATTATTCTAAAATTACCTGACCAAAAATTGCTTTCCTCTTACCACCGATCCTTACTAATTCCTATTAGATCTGCATTTAACCTATTCATTTCTCTCTTTAAATTTTCTAACCTACTAACCTTTTTTAGACTTTTAACACTCCATGCTCCGACTTGTAGAATGTTATTTTTTAATTTTCTGGTGATCCCTTCCTTAGTAGTACCCACCCAGAGATCAGAACGGGAGGCTAGTTTACCTCCAGAATATTTTATCAAGGAAGGTAAAAAATAAAAATCTCCATCTTTGTTACATGAAAATGCGCAGAAAGCTACATTTTCTTGGAAAAAAAACAGCTGTAGTTTTCCATTACTTTCAGCTGCTCAGTACTCAGAAGATTGAGTGATGTTGATATGACTGTTGTCATCCTTAGTTACACCCTTAACAACTACTGAAAGAGCTGCTGCCCTCTTTCAGGAATCATTCCTTAGTCTGGCTCTCAACAGATACCTCTCCGATATGATTAACCTTTGTTTCAGTTACTCTGTATCACTGAGTACTGATGCCCCTTCACCATTTGCAAGGTCTCTTTATTTGTAGAGGGAGAAAACATATGTTTCTTGTAAGTTAAGAAAAGCAATGATGATAGAAGAATTTTTGTTTAAAGTCTAGTGCATTTTTTATTTAAGAATTAGTTTATTCTACTGAAAGATTCCTTCCCCTCCCCAGTAATTAGTAATTTGTGACTAAACTTAGTAACTTGTGAATAAGTAGGTAGGTAGTTATAAGCCTTTAGATTATACTCGTATTAAATTGAAATGTTTTATTGATAATTTTATTATTACAGACAGCAGTACTATTGTATTTTGATGTTTATATTTAAATGTATCAGAATATATGTTGGTCCAGGGACTGAAAGCCTATATACTAGCATTTTGCATGCATTGGGCTTTGTTACAAGCAAATTAAAAACATTATCATTTTCTTTATACCTTTTGTGGCTTGGTAATATATATATAAAAAAAAAACAGGTTTTGTAAACTTACTGTAGTATACATAATTGTTGAGTTTTATTCTAAATTATTATTGGTGTTGTGATCTAGGTCTACTTCCTGTTGTATAGCAACTAATAATAGTAGAATCATACATAACTAATATGTGTTATTTATGAATTGTAAACACAACACGCAATTCCAAGAATTTCATTTATTTTTGATCTACTCTAATCATTGTGATGTGAAGAATAATATATCTCACATTGCTTGTAATTATGTTCTAGAAGTGGTTTATTATAGAAACACTTCATTTTATTTAATGAAGTGAATGGCTGTTAGTGATTTATTTTTAGTATTTGTTCTGTTGTTTTCATTTCAGGCTTTGTCTTAAATTCAGTCCTTTAGATTTTTAATATTTTAATAGTTATTTTCTTTTAAAATGCCCAAGTTAGGAGGAAAAGGTAAACTAGTTCATAGTCAGGAGTGGGAAATTGTATTCAATGTTTACAATTTCTTTTTACAAAAAAATGCCGCAACTGGAATAATGAGGAAAACTGAAATGCTGAGTACAGTTGTTCAAACGATAAAATTATCAAAACAAGCGATCCAAAGAATTATAGCAGAAGGGAAATCAATTGAAACAGAGAAGCCATCTGTGTTTGTTTCGCCGAGAAAACTTGTAAATTGCCTCAGTTCTGTGGTACAATTTATATTCATTTGACATGGATGCTTTGAGGCATTTAATAAATAAATTCTATGTAACTGAAAAATGTGTTTCTACTGTGAAGAGAATTATGCAAAAAGCTCGCAGAAGTGAAATTAATCTCAAAGAGAGTGAGATATCTTTAAGGAGAATATTACGTGAAATGGGATTTAGATGGAAAAAACGGAAGAGAAGTGGAAACTGCTGATACAACGGCATGACATTAAATTGCAAAGAATGAAATTTCTACAACAAATTTCCCTATTTCGTGAAGAAGTAAGACTGATTGTATACACAGATGAAACCTACATTAACAGTAGTTATGTGACATACTGACACCCATAGGGGAAGACACCCTCCGCCACTCCCCCTGTTCCTAGCCCTTATGGGCTTTACTGGAGGTCATCTTCGTAACCTCGGCATTTAACATATACAGGTTGCCTCAGCCAGGAGGCCACCTATGCGAATGCCACGATAGTATGCAAAGAGCACTGAATAAACGTTTAAAACTACATTCGTACAAAATAACTGCTGGCCGTCAGTTATACAAACTTATTTTTCTAAACATGTTGAATACTGCTAATGGATTTTGGACTCTAGATATCAAGATCCCTAGATCTCACAACTACATATTTTTAATGTATGAGGAACAACGAATGGATCTGTTAAGAACAGTCCACATTCCCTGGCCAATCTAAAAAATAAAAGTGTAGTGGTTAACAATTCACTTGTTTGCACTGTTTAATTTGTAAATAAATCTATTAATGTAGTCAGTCATTTGCTGCTTTTAAAACATATTTTAAAACATTTTGACATGTGTTCAGACATGTCTGGAAGAAAATGGTAGGCATATTAAACATGTCCTGTAAATAAAAATTAATTGTAGTACGTATTATTCCAGTTTCTATCACTATTACTTGAATATAATAAATTAGTAGTTTGCAAACATTGGTGCACAGTTTCATTTGGGACACATGGTATATTTCCAAAATGGATTACTAAAAAGTCATGAAACCTGGTAAATATACTAATCTATGAAAGTCTTAATTTTTGTTTTGGCTCTGATTTGACAAGGGTTTTGGCTCTACCCAAAATTATTGTTTTTTATATTTTGATTAATATTTCTGAACTATTTTAACCATTTAACACCAAATTAGATTGAAGTATTTCTGTGCATGACATCTTAATTATAATAAGGTCCTTATGGACAGATGGATAAGGTGGTACTCAACTTCACATATTAGGTTTTCCTAATATCAATAAACGGATTTTCTATTAAATGTTGCTAATGCTTCATAGTCTCCAAAAGAGTAACATGCTGAAGGTCATAGTTATAGTTACTTTAAAAAAAACAGTTTCATTCTTTTATAATATGATGGCAAAAAAATCAAGTTAGTTTTATTTTGTTTTTTGAAATATTAAATTTGTATTTTTTTGCAAAAACATTTTTGCACTTATTTTGAACGCAAGGCTGAATTAAAAATTACATAATGTCAACATGCAATATTCGCTGCCCTCTAGTACATAGTGAAATATCACCAGAATCTTTAGAAATGGTCCGCAAAAATTGATTTCTGATTAGAAACATGCTAGAAATCCATTTCTAATCATTTTCCAAAGTGTTTTTTTATTAGATTGATTATCTAAAATCATTTTCATTTTGTATTTTATAGTTGATTTGATCAATTTTAAATAATCCTATCAAGAAAAAAAATTGGAAAAGTTTTTGCCAACTTGTATTTCTCATGGTTATTGTACCTGAGGGTCCTGTATAAAACTGTATGGAAACATCTCTTTGCATATATCTTTATTTGGAATATTTCTAGTTTGCAACCATTCTAATAGCATTTACTTTCTACAATTTGAGTGCAGAACCTGGTGTAATTTTTTATTATGGATGCATTCTTGAAAACCAAAACTGAATGAGGTGTAAGATTTGAAATCAATTTTGTTTTCAGCCATTTTTCATAGTTATTGGCATTTATGTCATCATGATAATCACCTTGTTTCTAACCCGATTTGAATATTAAAAGAGCATTAGGGACTTCTCCAGTTTCACCTTCGGCTAGCACCATTATCAATCTCTGTCCTTTCGATATGGGTATCTTGTAACCATGAACAGAGTCATCAATGCAATCAAAACTTTTTCTGCGAGTTGAATAAATGTAGCACTTGTCAGAAAAAATAATTACTCGGCCATCATTTCTACCACCTCTGTAAATTTTGAAAATAATTTACGCATTTTAAATTAATGTCGCGTTTTTCCACTAACAACTTTCTGTTATCATCAGTCTGTTTCCACCTAAAACCTATATTCCATAAAATTCTCCTTAAAGTTTCACGCATAAATTCGAAATCTAAATATTTATGTTCTGTTTTCAAAACTGCTAACAAGGTATTTAACTTCGGTAACTTTTTACGGCGTATATGAAAATTATACATGATGTTCCTTAATGCACATCTTTGAAAAACATCGATACTAACTTTTTCTTTATTCTTTTTCGAGATTATCCTGGTGTAGTGAAACTTTCATTTTCACGAAGTTTATTTTTTCAGTTACAGTTTTTCACATCATGTGAAGTAATAGGCCACATAAATCGGCAACGCAAGCTTGTTTTTGAACACTACATATCGTTTTGAACGTAACATAATCGGGATTTTCTTCTGAAATTTTTATTTAGATATTCATTATAATATATTTAGTCTGGTTTCTAATAGCTACTCACCGTCCCAATCTACAATTAGATCTTGGTTGAGGCATTACACACCATAATTATAACTGAAAATACACCAACTGCGGAAGTAGTATTGAAAATACTGTATTCTACACTGTGAAAGGAGTATTGATTAATTCTGTTTTACCAAAAGGCAATACTATTTTATTACAATCAAGCGAAGCACTAGACAGGAATACTACCGAAGGTCGCCTTTCTCCTCTACAAACATACAAATTGTTCTACTTCGCATCGTTGTGCTTTTTTTTTACCTCCGGGGCCACCGTTGTAGCGTGTGTGAAAATGCCACCCCTGATCGGGATTCGAACCCGGGACCTCTGGATCGTTGTGTTTACGTTAAGATAACTTTGACGCTCTCTAACCGATGAATTTGTCAAAACAGGCCAATAGAAAGGTCGTCACGGTCTGCTGATGTTACTGTCAGACTGCTTATTTCCTTTGAAGGTTGGATGAAGTCGTTGATATATTCCATACGCATTGTCACACAAGAACAAATAAGAAAATATATCATAGAAGCTGCAGTAATTATTAAGAATAATTCTGATCGTATGAAATTGTTGGAGAAGCCCGTTGAATTCGTTGTGCTGTTGGTAAATTCAACAATGGTTGTCACATCAATCAACTACTTCGAATGTATGTTAAGACCTATAATTATATGTATGAATTTCGGTAATAAACCATAATGAGATATTTTAAAATTTAATGTTTTATTCTGCTTTGTATATTTTGAGAAAAAAATTTAATTTTGATGAAACAATTTTTAGCATAACACTTTTCTGTTAAATGTTATGTTTTTCTGCCACATTTTTGTTTGTTTTGTTTTGAATTAGTCAAACTTGTCAGTTTGTATTTGTTTTCTATTTACTTTACATCAGATTCCTCAAAATTAGATTTTCTATGAATTTTTTTGCTGAAATTTTAATCTTTTTGTCGACAAGTTAATTTACGGCAAACTCAAAAAAGCGTTTTTCACTTTTTCGAGGTGTATTTTTTTGTATTGCAGCAATGTTCTCAAAAACTATTGAAGATTAAATTTGGTACTTGTTTTACCTTTTCTTTTGCAAAAAAAAAATATAGAAAACCATCAAATTTTTACTTTAACCTAGGTTTAAAGGATTTCAATATGACTTCATTTTTGGAGCAGAAATACCGTCAGGGACGATTAAATGTTTGCTACGCCATTCAAAAAAAATAGACTCTCCCAGAATAATTGGCCTCGACAGATCCAGGAAAGAATAAAAGTGGTTAAAGGTCATATTGATGCATAAAAATAATAAATATATATAATAATAAGCAAATAAGTGGAAATAGTAACTTTGGTTGGCTAAATAATATTTTGTCATTTCGAGGATTGTTGTATTTGCATGGGGCTTAGGTTCCTTGTAGCATTATATCGAATACCTTGCTCAATTTTTATCTAATTTATGACTTGTTTTCTTTTCAGCTCAATAAAAAATATTCTGTGAAGATGTACAATATTCTGTTTATTTAATTATTGTGGTTTATTTAATAATCATTTTACGTTGTAATAACTATGACTGTATTGTTCAAGGTTATAGACATTGTGGTTTAATAATAATTATCTTTTTTCTTTATAAAAAGCGATGTATACATATATTAATGTAGGATATCACAATCTTCTTTTTGTTTACGAGATAATTACGGGTCAATGAAGGTCAACGTATTAGCTGCCCATTGTATATTAAAATCAATTTGGGTGCGCTGTTAACTGAAGTCAAGGGAAAAACCGGTTTCGTTGTCTTTTCCTCACTTAGTGCAGTTGTAGTGTTGCTTTCACTGTTAAAAGGTGTTTAATTTCCTTGTGAAAATGCATCCACTAATGCTAAATTTCATTTTATTTTTTATGATATGCTTTGTCACTGCAGAAGAGCCGTACAAAGTCCCGCCGGCGTTAATTGAAGTTTTGGATCCTAAAGGCCTTCGAGTCTCAATACCAGGTAATTTCGATTTATATCTCAACCTTTTTTTTGTCTGTATCAGTTTTAATTTTATAATAAAATTGTAAAATAGTCATTTATTGAAAAATTAATTATATGAGACTAATTATAGAAAAATAGTTTTAACCGACCGTCTAAATCGATATTTAATCCAAAATACAAATCATAATAATATTAAATCGTTATCCTTCTACCTTGAATTTAACAGTTCTACAATTACAATCTTTTATAGTTACAAAAGCATTTGAGGTTGTTTATAGTAATATTTTGTTAAGGTGTTACTTTAATCTGCTTAATTATAAATTTCTATGACATATTCCGAATATATTTTTTATGTCGTAGAATAGTTACGATACAATTTTTACTTCCTTGTACGAAGTAAAGGAAGCTCAACCAAAAAACCTTTATATCAGTGTTGTTCAGATTACAGAGAATTCAGATAAGCATGATAAAATCCTCTTTCAAAAAACCAAAAAAAAAACCTTTAAATTGTTCAAACATTGTATCTTAGAGAAGATTTTAATTAGTAACATATGTAAAGAAAATCTCTTTCTTTATGTAATATCTATTCCATTTTTTACAGAAATAAAAGTGTGTGATGCTTAATGTATATTCAAACTATAAACAAAATTTGGGGTCCAAAAAACAAATTTTTAATGTTTATCGTAAAATAACTTTCTTAAATAAGTAATAAATGCATAAACGTTTTCAACAAAACTTATAGAAATTTAATTCTTAAAAAAGTGATGTAATCAACATCTATGAACACTGAACACAATGTTTTCAAATTCGTTTTTATTGAAAACCAAACATAACTAAACAGTTATGAAAGTTGAATACTGCAAATGAATATTCAAATTATAGGCCTAATTCTCTCAAAATAATTTAAACCGTTCATTTAAATATTCCACATTATTTTTCATTTAAATTATTTAATTTGATAAACTTACAGTGAGTATTACATTAGCTGCTCGAAATGTCCACCTCCACTGGCAATACACATTTCAGCGCGACGATTTAAGGACGCCGCTGCTTTCTACAACATTCGTGGGCTGTTTTTTATTTCTTAGGAGGCAACCATGATTAGTTGTAAAATTTCACGTTCATTGTTGGATATTTGAGCATACACTAATGACTTCAAATCAGGGAATCTGGCTGGCCACGCTATTTGTCCTCCTCGGCCAATCCACTTATTTGAGGATGTTCCATTAAAATGCTGAGTTACACGGCGATCAAAATGTGCTGGGGGTCCGTCATGTTGGAAATACATAACTCTTCGCATTACCAGTGTGGAACATCCTCTGAAAGTACAGGAAGTTCGTTTTGAAGAAAATTTAAGATAGGCCTCCCCATACAGTCGACGGTTAAAGACGAAGGTCCGATCAGAATATTTCCTACTACACCGCAACAGACATTTATCGAAAACTGACATTGGTAGTTTGATTCTGAGGTGGAGTGCGGATTGATGTCATTCCAAATATGATTGTTTCTTGAACTGTTTACGCCATTACCTGTAAATGTTACTTCATCACAAAAAACTATTTAAGTTTCTAATACATTGTTATGCAGTAACCAATGGCAGAAATTAGTTCTCTGATTGTAATGACGTTCTTCTAGACATTGTACTCGGTGAAGATGGTATGGATAAAGATGTTCAAGGCGTAATGCTCTCCATATGCTAATATGCGGAATATGTACACGCGCAGATAATCTTCGTACAACTTGTTGAATGACTTCGCTGTATCATAGGCAATAACTGTTCGTGACTGTTGCGTTCCCGTTCATAATGTAACGCAAATGACCCACGTTTTCTCAATTTTCTGTGAGTATCTGTAAATACCTGTCTCTTGGGAATAGTTCGATTAGGAAATCGTATACGATATTCCTCAACAGCTTCATAAGCATTACCATTGCAGAACCCGTAGACAAGTTTTTCTATTTACATATTCTCGTTCGTAAATTTATACGGCATTTTTCAATGTTATTACAAAACAACATTAACTTAAAGAACACAATAAAATTAAATAAAAAAATGAAATAAATATAAACCTTATTACACCAAAAATACTTTACCTAACAATTGCTACTCAGCATCTTTTCTCAGTATTATTTCACTTTGAACTTCATACCGCAGTTGTTGCAGTATGAAGTTCAAAGTATGATGTTTTGTTTTTAAACAATAAATGTCCCAGTTTTAAATTACAGTAAATAGGTTTACAGTATTTCATCATAAAAGTATAGATGACTTATATGCAGTTTCAAAGAAAATAATTTATTTGAATAATTCTAAATTACATTCACATTTCATCACATTGTTCAATATAATAGAATTTATTAGTTTTTTTTTTTTTTTAAGTAAATTTTCTATATAACTATGTATTTCTTTTCCTGTGTTTTGGGGCGCAGTTAGTTAAAACTAATGTATAGAATATACTGATAAATATGAAGTAATGCACAATCTATTTATGTATCTTGTAACAAATAACTAAAATAAAATTTATATATAAAACACATGTAAAATCTAAAAAAATATATGCATTTTTTCCTTTTGCAGATCATGAGGGTATTACATTATTTGCTTTTCATGGTAATGTCAATGAAGATTTTGAAATGGGTCGTGAAGCAGGACAAATGGCTCAAGATGTTCTAAGAAAAAAAAATGGTCGTTGGACATATATAAATAGAGATATCAGACTGAAAAATGGTGATATCCTTTATTATTGGCTGTATGTAATCAAAGATGGATTAGGATACGAGAGGCTTTTTCAGAGTTATACAGTTGGTAAGAATCAGTTTAAGTATCTTTACATTTGACGAGAGGCATAATGATAACAGTTTATTACTGGTGGTATTTAATTTCAATGTGTGACTGGGAGTGACCTTTGCTTTTTGTTTCTTTTATTGGTTGTAATAACTATTGAATAAAAATACGACAGGTACTCATTTTTAAAGATTGTCCAAAAATCCTATCATTTTTTTATAGCACAGTGTACCTAAATCTTTGAAGATTAATGTTTTTGAAATGCATGAATTTCTATTAATATAAGATTTATTGATTAATCATAACAAAATGGGGTTAAACTTAAAAAAAAACATCTGTCACCCATTTAGTAAAGAATAATGCTTAAAAGATATATAAAAAAAATTTGCATCAAATTGAGTTTTTATAAATTATATTTAGAGTGAATGTAATACAACTACTATATTATATAGATATTAAAAGAATGAATCTACTACAAATGAATTTACTGCTTGAATTACTACAGATGAGGGAACTGATCATTGAAAAAATATTTTTGAAACATATTTCTATGTAATATTAAGTGGTTATTTAAAACAATTTTTAAAGATAAATAAAGATTATAAAGGTCCATTTTCATAGTAATAAAGAGTTACCAAATTAAATATCTCTGGAAAATATACACAGGAAAAAATTTATCACTAGATTCTAGATATGACTTTTCAGCTACACATGTAAGATCTAAACTGCATTTTTGTTTTAAACATAATTATATTTTATTAATATGTCTGTAAAATATCTCTCATTAATATTCTCAAAGAATTCTTACTGGTTAGGTAGCATTATCCATAGCTATCAGTTAGCAAATTTTCTTGTATCTGTTCGAAATTATATTGGCTAGGTAAAGATTTATTATACTATTAAGTAGTATTCTAAATCACTTTATCAACCAAAACACAAAATTTTTGGTAGAAGTCTTATCCATTTGTACAGTTTAATCTGGATCCCAGAGTTAAAGTTTAGACCCTGAATTAAAATTTTTAGTATAACCTCTGAATTACGCCAACTATAATAAAATATAATTATTTGAAATGCTGTATTACAAATGATGCAAGTAACAACTTGCATTATTATTTTTACAGATGTAGATTTTACTCTCCCAATTACTAGTGAGTTGAGAGAAAATAATATTTGTTTCTTATATAAATTCTACTCGTGTAAAATTAAAAATATGATTCGTTTGTTTTTTTTTTTTTAGGATCTGATACCATTGTATTTAAAGTAGATACTAACATTCCACCAGATACTCCTACTCCACCAGGTACTCCTGCTCCACCAGATACTCCTACTCCACCAGAAGCTCCTAAACCAATAGACCCTCCAGTTAAAGCGTGTGAGAAATCTGAGACAATAATGAATGGAAAGAATCAGTGTAGAGGATCGCTTATATTTCATTCACAGTTTACACAAAGCATAAGTAAAGACTGGAGTCACATCGTTCAAATTGGAGGTGATTATGTGAGTATATACATAATGTGTGTATATGTTACTTGTACATACATAAACTATACAGCATCTTACTATATAATATCGCACGTTAAATGTTAGCATAACAAATATTAAATTACACAGCAATTATACATGTGAAAAGCTATTGAAATAATAAATACAAATGATGGTGACATAACAAACATAGAATTCATAAACTCCAAAATATAAACAATATCACTTAAGTTCTTTTGATTATAATAAAACCATTAAGAATAAATATAAAAAAAGTAGTGTAATAATTTATTTTTCAGGAAATATATTCAGAATGCATGATGCTGAAGCTTTATTAGTTCCTGTTAATTACATTTTATTCACTGTTATGAAAGTGTTTACTTATTACCAAATATGCATAGCATAAAGCAATATGAAATTAGTGTATAAAGGCATCTAAACAAGTAGTGTTTTTCTTACAGTAAGCAATTTGGTATAAGTTTACATTTTCTACTGATTGTATGTGACATTCTAAGTAACATTTTTTTACTACAAAAAACTGAGGAAGATTAAGAAAGAGCTAGATGAAAGAGATTTTTCATATGATAATTCATTAGTTGTCAGTATAAACTATTATGTTATTAACATCTTCATATTTACTTTTATATCTGTTTTCTATTTCAGGAAGATGAGTTTGTTGTATTCGATAGCAATTTAACTAATTCATTTATAAAATCAAATTGCTTAGTAATAAAACCAACATTACTGGATGATGAGCACGGTAAAGATTTTTCACTGAGTGGACCTCTTGATTTATCATCTCGGTCAGTGATTTTAAAGTGTTTATTTGTAGTTCTGATTTATAATAATTTTATTTTAAGTAAATATTAACATATCTATTATTAAAAAGATTGGGATTATATGGCTTTTTCAGATCTATGATTAAATATTTTTTGGACAGCCTTTATAAATATCACAATTAAAACCACATATTTTATGATCTTGATTTTTATTTTTACATTTATAAATGCATTTTAGGCTAAATTCCAGCTTGGTTTAAGATATACCTTTTGTCTTCAGGTATTTGATAAGGATGGTGATTTTCATACAAATTATAGTTAAATGTTCTAAAACGATAAATAACTTGCTATTAAACTAACAGAACTTGGACAAGACTTTTATGTGTTAATTATTAGTGATATCTGTCAAAAAAGTGTAGGAAATCCACTTAATATGTTATATCTACTCGTATGTTGTATTTGTTCATTTATATGTTGATTTTGTCAAATTTAGTGATTTTTAACATGTTGAATGAATAACATAGATTGAATATATTATTCATATAAGGGTTTATGAATAATAACCCATCTTAAAGATTTTTAAGATGGGTATCATTAACAAAATAAATCTAGCAGAAATTTCATGACAAAAGTGCACATCATTAACATCTTTGGAAGAACGGGTTTCGTTACTTTCAGTCATCATCATGTTAAAGTAATATATTTTTTAATGCTGTTAGTGAAATTTTATTTTTAATAAGTATTTTATTATATCAATTTCCTGTAACATCTGGTGCACTACGCATATTTAAACACAACCATAATATAAACATATGTTTGTGATAAAGTTTTTATTAAATACACATATTTCAATCTAATTACATATTTTTTAACATACACTGTAACCTTTTTCTTTTCTTTTATACTGTAACAGGAGCTAGTTATCTCTGATAGATCTGACTCAAAGGTTCTAAGCCTTGGTTTTTAATTCAGTCAGAGTTATTAATATCATATTAATCTATTCTTGCTCATCATCCAATAAGCTTCCATTGGGTGCCAGTAGAATTGACACCGAATGAAGTTGTGTTGGTAATTTATCTTCCTATGTTATTGGTATTACACTTGCCTGTAGAGTTACATCCTTCCTTCATTCAACTGCAGTTAGTTTAGTCTTCATTATTTCTTGATTTACACGTAAATTTCTTTTTCTGAAACTTAATTTTCTTATTTAAAGGTGATCTACGCTTACAGTTTAAATTACAGTTTTTATTTATTGCTTATATTCTTATTAAAAGAATTTACTTCTCAGTTTAAGAAACAGTCGATACAAATCCCTAATTTTTTATTTTGCCTTTTTATCATAGCCTGTAAAGAAACAATGTTTTCATATTTTTCCCTTTTTTTAAGTTATTATGTTCTACAACTTTATAAGTTCCTTCTTATTTTTCAATAGACTGATAATATTTGTTACATTTTGGAAAACTACTTATGGGTGTTCATTTCTTGACCATGAACAGAATATTGAGGTTTAAAGCCTGTTGTGAAAAGAGATATTAAATAATACTATGCTGTAAGACTATAATGAAATAAAATACATTTATCTCAGTTACTACCACATATGTTATGTGGAATACACAGTTAGAATATGAAAAAGATGAACAATGATAAGTAGTTAATATAAACATCATTGGGCACATGATTTAAGAAAATGTTATTAGTCAGTATTAATGGATGGTTGTAATTATTTATGTTTAGTCTTTGCTTAAGTTATTATCATCACTATGTTCATATCAATAAATATGATTGATATAAATGTAAATAATCTGCTAAATGATAAACTCTAAATACCTAGAAATAAATACTTTGTGTTCATAAAAAAAATTTAATATTTTTATTTATTTTACAAAAGTAATCAGTAATTATATGATAGTATATAGTATAGTATAGTAGAGTATAGTAGTATTATATGATAGTATAGTATAGTAGGACTTTCAACATCCAAAAGAAATCCAAGTATTTCAAATGCCAGGTTTTAACATTGGTCTTTGAAGTCTTTCAAGATGTATCTACATAACAATACATTCTAAATTACAGTAGTCTGTATTATGGTAATAATATTTTAATGTCTAAAGTAAATATTTTGTGACAGAGTTAGAATATTTTGTAACTCTAATCTTACCTAAGGTAAGGGACTTGCTTCAAGTGGAGTTTATATTTATATCATATCATAATTCAAAAGACACTATTGTAAGTGACTTTACTTTTTGAAAAGTAAAATTTCTAAAATAATATTAAATAAGGGTGTTATTACATTATTCACAAATAAAATAACCAGAGATTGTTCATATTTAAGATTGGATCATATTTAAACAGTTTATTTTTTTCCTATTAGCTGTACATCTAGTACTCCATGTTTTATGAAACGTACAGTTGGTAAAAATATTCTTCCACCTGTGGTGTCAGGAAGGCTATCAACACAAAATAGTTTTTCGTTTCTCTACGGAGTTGTTGAGGTTAAAGCGAAATTACCTCATGGTGACTGGGTTGTTCCAGGTAAAATCAAAACATTACAATATTTTAATTTTAAATATTTTATACTTCTAAGAATTATGAGTTTACATTACAGGTTTTTTTCTAAGATTTGTCATTTGGTTTATTTGCATGTGTCGTTACAAATATTAGAGTAGTTGGGTAAACCAGGAAATCAAATGTGCAGGAAAACTGAGACTGAGATTGGAGGAAGAAATTACAAGAAATGATGTCCAGTGAGCTACTTACACTTCAGAAGAGTAAATAATTAGGTTTAGCAGAATGAAAGAGAGTTGTTGACCTGACTAAAAGCCAGTATTTGGTATTTCATTGGCCACAGAGCACCAATAATTCTACTATTAGAGTTGTATTTCTAGAAAGACTAACGGCATGAGTGAATACAACCTGCTTTTTTAAATGAAAAATAGGATAAAGTTTGAGAAATTGAACAACATTGCAATGCCGTGAGGTAGGCCGGATGGCATGAGACAGAGGGTGGGTGTTGTACGCACGATCTCTTTACAAATGTTGGTTTGCGGGACGTCTCTTGGGTACACCCTAGTAAATATGTGACACAATTTCTTTCTGGCCATGGTGCTTTTAGGGACAGACTGCAGAAATTTGACCTGGTAGAAGCTGGGATTTGTCCTCAGTGTGGACAATTGGATGATACCTACCATGTTCTTTATGAGTGCTCAAAGAATGAGTTAATGTGCATGGAGACCATCTGTCAGCTTGATCTTACCGGGTCAGCGTTGGACCTCTGTGTAAACTGGAGGAGACAGGCTGAATGGGCAATAGTGGAGAGGTTTATAGTGTATTGGCAAAGGAAAGGATTGCTGAGGGGATCTAGAGCCCTTCATGGATTTCTCTTGTATTCTGTTTTTGTTTTATTAATTATATTTTTGTCCTTTGTTTTGTTTCAATGTTTCTATGTTATTATTGCGTGTAGTATTTTTATGTTTCTTGTTGTGTGTTGAACTCATTTTTACCTTCTACTGGTATATAGTTCAGTTCCTTTGATTAGTTACGTCTTTTCAGTCTACTTAAGACTTGGTAAGATGGGTTTTGTTTTGAGTTCATTAAATAGTAGTACACCAATGGGCATGTCACTTGTGGCATCCTGGCCGACGTACTGGAATATGTCAAAATCTGAGGTTTTGAGATGACCTATGGTAAAACTAATAAGGGCTGGAACAGAGGAGGTGGTGTCTTCCCCTACAGGAATCAGGATGTACATTATTAGTTGGTTATAATGCAGTGGTGTTGCCTTGTAAAGCCTGATGAATGACATTGTTGTTTTACACAGAAAAAACGGTAATATATTAATGTGGGAGTTGTTTATAAGCAAATGTTTTTCGTGGATTATGAATACCTAGATTTCCAGGTTTAAGTTCTCTTATGTTATTTCTTTCCATCTGAAAAATATTTACAAAAAGTCCACAAATAATTGATTGATTTAAGCAGATTTAAAGCAAATTGTAACATAGGGCGGACTGGAAATTTGGAGGGTAGCAACCGATATAAAGAAACACATTGGGACCTATGTAGCAGCAGTTGGAGACCACTTCTACCATTTATTATAAGAAAGCGGCTCATCCTTTTTATTTTCTTGTTTGGTAATGTAGGATAAATCATTTTTTTTGACAATATTATTCAGTGTTGAATAATTTTTGATCATCTCTGTATTTTGTAAAATTTTGGCAAGCCAGTTGGGTTGTTATAGCGACTTGTTTTAAATATGATTCCTGCCCTGGCAAGGGTTTGGCATTTCTTCATCTATCAATCTTATTTTCCCCATTAAAATATATTTGTAGCACACTTGAAATTGAATGCTACAATTGAATAACAAAAATTATTTACCATATTTTTAAATAATATTAAAAACTAAGAAACTTAATATTTAATGTAAAGTACATGTTTATTATTGTAGTTATTCAAAATTACTTACAAATTAATTTAATTTTCAGAAATTTGGCTTTTATCAAAATCATTACATTTTAATAAAGACAAATCAGCAAAAATAATAATTGCATCTTCTATTGGTAATGATCAACTGACATTTAACAGTAAAGAAATAGGCAACAAACGTCTGTTTTGCGGGCTGGAAGTTGGTAGTTTGAAGAATTATTTTGAAGAAAATAAAAATTCTGGTTATTGGTCTGATCAATTCCATATATTCAAGATGGTTTGGAGCCCTGGTAAGCAAAATTAACTTTGGATCTGGCAAAAGTTTTAATTAATTTTAGTTGTACTAAGATATTTGTAATTTTATTTTAATCTGAAAAAAAACTTTTTAGCCTGTTTCTAATGATTTTTTTATATTTATATTTTTTAAAGTATGTGTTTCGTTTATGTTAAGTGGGACTGTAAATAAAACAAATACTGGTTCGAATAACACTTGTATATTTACATGTTAATGATTTAATTTAATTTGTATTACATTGTTGAAAATATATATTATTTAATGTATGTACATGTTGACTGAACAATATGAATCTTCAAATGATCGATCGAGACTGAAACTGGACTACCAGTATTGGAATGGAATGGAATGCAAAGTTGGCAGGAGTCTATTACTCCCTACTTTATCGCAGAACCTGGACAGAGTCCCTTGCTGCTGGATCTTTCTAATCGGGCTTGTTTTTAAAAGGGTTATTTTTTAATCTCGGATCTAATTTTTCAAGTTTTGTCTATTATTATTTTAGTGAATTTAAGACGGATTTAATTGCATTCCAATCCGTTGTTAAACCAGCGTTATCGAACCCATTTCATGGGCCGACCGCGGAAGGCTAGGCTTATAAAGCCTGTCCTCCCGACGTAATTCCCCTTCAGACCGTCCACTGAAGTCCTTTCGGTGCTAACTCTTTAATAGGCTAGCAGGAATACGCCACAACGGGGCACTAGCTATAAGGAGGGAGCAATGTGTCCCCTTTTCCGGAGGAGTCGCAATTGCTGGGTTATTTTATCTTACTGTAAGTTTAACTTACAGATGGTGATACCTATTCGCGATCGCGGTTTTGGGGCGGCGATTTTCTGGAAAGAAGTAAACAGTAATTATTCTCTCCACGTAATTATTAACCTTCAGACACGCGTGTGTCTGAGAAGGGGTTGGGGGGACCGCGTGGCCGCAGTGAAGAAACCATTTGTTTTTGTGGTGGCTGTTGGCATCTGCAACAAAAGAAGCAGAACACACACACGAGAGAAAAAAAAAAAAAAAAAATTTTTAATTTTTACTTTCCTTTCGACTGGCAGGATGAGACGGCACGACGCGTCGTTCCACATCCACGTTTCTCCCGTTTCTGAAACAAGAGAAACAGAACAAAACACACGCGAGAAAAAAAAAAAATTTTTTTTTTTAGACCGCGTTTTTGTTTTGTGCGCAACTTACCGTATTTGAAGTCTTCAAACTATATAACTCGCGAAAAAAACTATTCACTCGCGACCCCGGAAACGCGTCTGACGCACTATTCCGTTTATGGCTCATGCGATATGGAGGCCCCTAAGCCTGGTTTGTCGATTTTCGGCTACCGCACCGCACCATCACGGTGGTTCGTCCAGTACGGCGTGAGGCCGCTTCCTTACAACTGTCGGAGTTGGGTCCTCTCTGCAGATGTCCCGAAGATGACTGTGTTCGGACACAGCCGCTCTCCCGAACAGTCTGCGCGCCTGCGCCACCCCCACCTCGGACACGGATTGAAATCTCGCATCAGATCGGAGAGTGGCGTTCCTGACGAACCACGGAGCTCCAAAGATCGTCTGCAACGCGATGTTTTGGACGGCCTCGATCTTCTTTTGGAGCGAGGAGCTCAACATTGCCCCCCATGCCGGGTAAGCATATGTTAGAATCGGCAGTACGTACAGCCGAAAAATGAGAAGCTTAGTTGCCAGTGGGTATGGGCTGGCACTGTTCAGCACTGGGTATAGTGAGGCTCTGGCGGCCTTAGCCCTCCGGGTCGCATAATTTACATGTTCGCCGAAGGTAAGCCGCCTGTCCAACACCACCCCCAGGTACTTAACTGTTTTCTCAAAAGGGATTTTCTCCCCTGAGATTTCCAGCTCTCTGGTCGGTTTTCGTGTCTTGCATGTGAACATCACGGCCACCGATTTTTCACCGTTGACCCTGATTCTCCACATGTCGAGCCACGGTTCCACTAAGTCCAGCTGCCTTTGGAGCCTCCGGACCGCGTAATCCACATTTGCGGATTCGTAGAAATATGCCGTGTCGTCTGCGTAAAGGGCCGTTTTGACCCCTTCCGACAGCGGCATATCGTTCACGTACAAAGTGTACAAGAACGGGGAAAGTACTGCTCCTTGGGGAACCCCAGCGGCTATTTCTCTGTTGGAGGAAATCGTTTCCCCTACGCGCACGACAAAATGTCGGTCTAGCAGATATGACCGCATCAGTCTGACATAGCGGTAGGGGATCGCCGATCGCGCTAGCTTATAAAGCAGCCCGCTATGCCAAACTTTGTCAAAGGCCTTGGCCACATCCAGAAAAACGGCTGCAGTCACCCGTTTCCTGTTCAGGCCTCCGACAAGGTCGTCTATTATTTTTACCAGTTGGAGGGTGGTTGAGTGACCCTCCCTGAACCCAAATTGCTCGGGCCGCACTTCTCCCTCCATGTATCGCCTCAGTTTTTCGAGAAAAATCCTCTCGAACAACTTAGACAATACCGGTAACAGGGAGATTGGCCTATAATTCCGTGGGAAAAGTAAACTTTTCCCCTATTTGGGTAAACATACGACTTTGGCCGTTTTCCAACAATTCGGGAAATATCCAACGTACAAAATGGACGTGAATATCACCGAAATTGCTGTAATCACGGAGGCCGGTATGTTCCGGAATGCACGGGCGCTGATCCCGTCGACACCCGGGGCCTTGTCGGGGCTTGTGGCCTTAATGGCTGCGGAAACATCCGCTTCAGTGACTTGGTCAATCTCTAGAGGGGCGTCCTCCACCTGTGAGAAATAATCTACAAGAAAGGATTCCACCTCGGTTGTGTGCTCGTCGTTCGGGGAGGGAGGGGGGTTTGGAGTGAACTGCTCCTCCAAGGTATCGGCGAATACCTCGGCCCTCTCCGCCTCCGAGTATGCAAGAAAACCTCGCTGCCCCACAACCGGATGGCGAGGCTTCTTCCCTTCTCGCAGTCTCCTGTTCAACCTGAACACCGAGGAGATATCGTCAGAGACCGAGGCGAGGTATTCGTTCCACGAATCCTCTCGATGGCTTGTCAGCAGTTGTTTTACCCTGTCCGTTTGATTATAAAAGGCCCGCTTATCAGCGGGGGACAGGGTGATTCGATATCTCCTCCTCAGTCGTCGTTTCTCCGTTATGGCTTCGGAGATATGAGGAGGGAGGTCGTTTAGAACAACTGCTCGAGTTTTGGCCGATGAGCTGCCTGCCAGGGCCTCGGTCATTGACGACGTGACGCGCCCGACAGTGTCGTCGATTTCCTCCGGGGTGTTCAGGAGCTCAGGATTTACCGGCCTGTACTCCCGCTGGAGGGTCTCGTAGAACCTTTTCCAGTTGACTGACCTTCGGGGTATAGGCGGGGGATCTCGGCCACCCCCTGCCTGACCTAGTTCCAACAGGACAGGGGAATGGTCCGAGCTGAGGTCTTCTATCGTTTCAATCATGAATGGGAGGGTACCCCCCTTCATGACTGCGATATCCAGCACGTCAGGCCTAGATCTGCCTGAGCGATGCACGAACGTGGGCACCTCAGGGCCTACGACGACCAAGCGGCGGGCTCTCGCCCTTTCGTACAGCAATCTGCCATTCGGATTTGTCAGAATGCTGTTCCATGACACGTGTTTGGCATTGAGGTCGCCCATGAGTATCATGGGCCCATCCCAATTTTCCAGCACGGCATCCAGATCTGCGCCGGTTACCGCGTCGTTCGGCTTGCTATAAGCCGAAACCAGCCGATACACCGTGCCCAGATGCTCCACATGCACACACGTTTGCTCCATCACGTTTGTATGAAGAACAACGCGCGTATGCATGTGGCGTCTGTGGACTAAAACCGCAGTTCCACGAGAGGTGCGAGATCCGGGTCGAACTGGCCTATCCGTCCTATATGTAAAATAGTTCCGAAGGGTCAGTTGCTTGTTTGGGTTCAAGCACGTCTCAGACAACAGTATCACGTCTATCAGTAGATCTTCGGCCAGACGGCATAGTTCCTCCGTCCGGCCTACTACTGAGTTGGCGTTCCACTGCAAGAGTCTGAGGGTGGGCCTAACCATACCTGGACAGTACAGCCATGAGGCACTCTATTAAGGACTGAATACAGTCCTTGAGAGATTTTGCCTGGAGCAGGCGTGGCAAAACCATCATGATGTGTGGCAGGATATCCTTCACTGTCATCTGCGACAGGAACTCCATGCCAGTGGTCTCCAACGGGGTAGCCGGTTTCGGATTGCCGCTGGAGGTGCCTTTTGGCGCGGCCGCCCTTTTGGTGGGGCGCGGGGCCACAGGGGCCGCGGTGTTTTTAACAGCCTGCTTGGCCTTCCCAGCCGGAGCAGGCTTTGCCTTTCCCGTCGAGGAAGGCTTGGCCTTCTTCGCCGGGGCCGGCTTTGTCGCCGCCTTTTGTTTCACCACCTTCTTGGTGGTCGCCGCCGGTTTTGGCTTGGCGGGTGTTGGGGAGGGTACCTCCCCTTTTTTCACTACCGCCTTGGCCACAGGTGCCGGCACCTCCGGTTTGGGGGCTGATTTTCCCCCACCGGCAACACGGGCCCAGCTGCGGCCGTCAACAGTCGCGGGCTTTTTAATGCCCTTGACCTTATTGACTTGCTCCTTATAATAGGGGCAACCCCGGTAATTAGCCGGATGAGGCCCCTTGCAGTTAACGCATGAGGCTGGTTCCTCACGCGGCTTAACGCATGTGGCAGTGTCGTGGTCCCCACCACACTTGACACATTGCTGGGCCCTCTGGCAGTAATTGGACGAGTGTCCAAATTTCTGGCATCTGTGGCACTGGGGTGGCCCCCCTCGTGACACAAACGCAGTCACTGCGACCTTGCAGTAAAAAATACTGCCAAGGTCATAAATGGTCCGGGCCGAAGGGGTCCTCTTAAGGGCCACTAGGCAGGTCGGGGTTTCCCGACCGTCCCTTGTGAGGAGCTTCTTAACCGAAACCACCTCATAGCCAAGGAAGGTCAGTTCCTCCCTTACTTCCTCCGGGGTAGCCCCATAAGGGATTCCCCGTATAACCACCTTCAGCTCCCTGTCCTTCGGGAGCTGAAAGGAGTGAAAGGCGATTCCCTTCGAGTGCAGAAAACTCTGCACCGCCCGGTAATCCGCCTCGCTGCCCAGCTGCAGCCTTATCGAGAGCCCGGTGCTTTTAGCCACCAGGCGCCCCCCGATCCGCGACTTAATGTCGCGCGCTAATGCTTGCCACTCCTTCGGGCAGTCCAGCATTATTGGCGGGATTTTCTCCCGCCTGACGGTAGCAGGCTGTGATGGGGCTCCATCATCAGCCTGCGGGTTGGCGGCTGCTGCAGCCTTGCTGCAGCCCGCTACGGGCTCCGTCTCCATAGGAGGCGCGGAGTCCCGGCGTTTCTGGCGCTTCCTAGCGCCAGACCCGCTTTCCTCTCCACCGACGGACAGTTCCGGGGTGGGAGAACGGGGTGGGGCAGGCCTTACTTTTCCTTCCATTGAGGAAAAATAAAGAATAAAATTTAAAAATTAAAATTAAACTTAATTAAACACTTCTTAATGTACACTTGCTGCAAAATAAAATCACTCTACCAGTATTGTAGTGCTGAGCCGGCTTATATAGTGTAGATGGAGCCGAGTGTACCGCCAGGAGCTGTGTGCGGTACGGAGCCGAGTGAATCGTCAGGAACCGCGTGATTCCTAGGAGCCGAGTGAATCATACGGAGTCTATTGATCGTCAGTAACCGAGTTAATCTTACGGAGTTGTGTCTCAACATACTGCCTGCCATAATTTAACACATCTTACGATAATATAATAAGATTGAATCCAACAAGCTTGGCGACTAGGCCTTATCGTATGGTTGCTTGTTACGCACTAATAATTAATGAATAAAAACACATGTTTAACAAAATACAAACAAATTATGGTGAAAATAAGGAAAAAACTAATATTTAATATCACATGGTGACAGACAGCAGTGCTGCCTGAACAGTGCTTAAATTTTTGAATAAAACAACTGTTAAAATACATTAGAATATATTATTTAATTAATTAAGAGGGTGAATAAAATTTAACCGGTAATTTTGGTATTCTACGCAGTAAACAATTTCGAGTTAGATGGCGGAGTGGGAAGTCATTGTTCAATGTGTTAGATAGAGGGAACCAACTTGGTTAGATTCTCCGCTCTGTTCTTCGTCAGTACAACCATGAGCAAGCAAGAAGTTCCGTCGTCTGTTGCACATGTTTGATTTAATTCATAAAGTTATTAACAAATGAAGGCGTTAAACCCACAGACATTTTAAATCGTTTAAAGGTATACTTTTTCTTTCTTTTTTTTAATCTCTGGGACCACCGTTAGGTATTGCTTAAGAGGATGAGATGAATGACAATTTTTTTAGCCTGTGAAAATGCCATGTCTGACCGGGATTCGAACTTGGGATCCCGGATGAAAGGGACGCTACCATTCGCGCCACAAAGGTACAGTTTTAGGGACGCTACACTGTCCTACAACCGAGTGTATACGTGGGTCAGACAATTTAAGGGCGGGCGAGAAAGTGTAGAAAACCAAAGTCATGATCAACGCCCAAGATCAATTCTCGCAGCTGAAACATCCATGCCGTTCGAGTGCTTATCGAAGGTGATAGCCGGTTCACTGTTGAAGAAATCGTGTCAGAATTGGGCATCAGCTATGGGAGTGCTCAATTCATTATCACCGATCATCTTGATTGTAGAAAAATTAGTGCTCGATGGTTTCCGAGGTTGTTGACGGAGAATCAAAAACAGGTAAGGTTGAAGATCTATAAAAGACCTCTGAATCGATTTCGGCAAGAAGGGGGATGATTTTTTGAGGCATATCGTCACATTTGATGAGACATGGGTCCATCATTACATTCCGGAGTGAAAAATGGCGATTAAGGAGTGGCGAAGGAAGGATGAAGGCTGGAATATCTGCTGACAACAAAGTTGAAATCATTCCTCAATTTTGAAGAAAAAAGGTAGGAGTGATTTTATTTAATTCAGTAAAATATTTGTGTCATTCTTCCCAAAAAAGGGTGTTGATTTTCTTCTGATTCTTCTAACCTGCATGCATTATAATGCAGACATTAACTGAAAAACAATAATAAAGTATTTTTATATTTTATTACACATAAAAAGAGACTGATGTATGGCTGATTGCCTCTGACATAAAAACAGCATCAGTGGAATCATTAATCAATGGTCAGTGAACTTTATTTGGTATCATAAATGAAAGCAGAGTGAGTATTAGAATACACTTTAAAATTAAAACTATGTTCAATTTATTTTTGTAATTATCAACTAATTTTCAATTTATTGTCAATATATTCATTAATGTTTATTTATTTTTATATATGTTAATATAATGTTTTTCTAATATATCAATTTCCTTATTATTATTTTTTTTTGTTGAAGTTATATGGTTATCGGCTACTGTGGTTATTAGCCCCTTTAATCGAAAAAGAAAAGAGAAAAAAAATTTATTTCCCTCCCAGACAAAATGCTAGCGACATAGCCAGAAGACTAGTTTTAACATAACAAATCATTCAGAAATAAACTTGTCGAAGTATATTAAAACTCCAAAGAAACACAAGATGACAAAGGTGTAAAGGGCCCTTGGCACTTGCCACTAATACTAAAGAAACACTTTAAAAAAATCACATTAAAAACACTTACAACACTCAACCATTTCTACCGAAATGTTGACAAAAAGTTGAAAAATAAATTGCAATATTAAATCAAGGCACATATGAACTAACTTCTTAAGATCTATCGCCTACATTTACCTTTAGGCCATCCTTTCTTTCTTCTTTTTTTCATCTTTCTGAAGACCTCTATATCAAACTCCTCAGAGTGTCAAAGCCTTGGAGATAGATTCTTCTGATCATCCACAATAGATCACAGAGGATCTCTTGCTGCTGGTGTCAGATGATATCGGCTCCGATTGTGCGGTCAGTGGTGCATCAGAGTTGAGACTTGAAACACTTCCTGCTAAAGCTTGTGGGACATCTGAAATCCACCTTTTCATTTAAAGGTCTTTATGCCTTCGAAGGCTCTATTTTTCATTGTTGGTTCAGGCTTTTTCATGGTTTTGGCTTCATTTTGCTTCACTTTACTACTACTAGTTGTAGGCTCATGCCTAGACTTTACAGAAATTTCTTTTGAAAAGTCTACTATCTTCTGTATCAGTTCTGCTTGGAGGACTTGGTGGCCGTTGACCCCTTCCAGCTGATGAGAAGGTCAATTGGCAGGTCTCTGCAGAAGCCCTGGTCCTCCGCAAAGGAGGTCTCAGAGGTTTCCACAGGGCTGGTGCTGTGCCCTTGTGAAGTGGATTGCACAAAAAGTCTGGCTGAAACCTCTGTCATGAGTTGTGCAGGAAAGGCTGCGACTGGAACCGCACAAGGAGTGCATGGAAAGGAGCGGTGAGCCAAGCCTGAAGAGCGGCTCCCCATAAAGTCAAGGGAAATGGAGAACAGCAATGTAGTGATGATTGGCCCTAGGTGGAGGTCAGCTTTTTTTTTTTTTTTTTTTGTTTTACCTCCGGGTCCGTATTCAAACAATTTATTCCGCAGAGGATGAGATGAATGTTTTGTAGCGTGTGTGAAAAATGTCATGCCTGACCGGGATTCGAACCCAAGACCTCCTGGTGAAAGGCCGGAGGTCAGGTTGGTTGGGAGGTCAGCCTGCTGAGAACCAGGTGAACTCCGGAAAGATTTAGGGCGATACATATATATATATATATATATATATATATAAAATTAAAAATGATATATTATATAATAATTAAATTGATAATTAAAAATTATATATATATATATATATATATATAAAATTTTTCTAGTCAATCTTTTCAAGGCCCATATCCCTCTGTACTAATATTGTATATATAATCCGTTGATCCACCTACATACAGAAATAAAAAAGTAAAAAATATGACATTTACCTTATTTTTTCATAATCTTTACAATAGGGCTTTCATGGCAACCCACATCTTCAGTTGTAAATTTTTGTTTTTTTTAAAGGTTTCTATCAAACTACATATTAAACTCAGACAATTATTTTTTGAACCTTGTGATTTGATTTGATTTTTTTTCTTGTGATTTTTAAAAAAAAGAAATAATTTCTGTACTTAGGCGGATCAAGTTGGATTATATATATATATATATATTTATAATAATTATTTTTATTTATATATGTTCATAAAATTGTAGAATATAGTGTCCTGCTGACATAAATCTTATCTCTGCTTCCGTATCAACATAATTTGTAAACAAGTTATTCACACAGTATAACAAAAAAAGATTATGAAAAATATATTTATATCCTTAAGTTATATTTAAAATGTTATCAAAATACTTAATTAAGGTGGCATCAGAAAGTAAAACAAATGTTAATGAAAAATAAGTAAATATGAGATTAATCTATAAAATTAAATAAATTTCAGTAAAAAAATTTTATTAAGCCTAAATTAATTTTTTTTTAAATTTACGTAAAGGTAATTTTAATACATGCATACATCTCAATTTAATCTTTTCATGGATAATACAGAATACACATTACAATATACAAAAAACTAATAATAATTAATACTTTAAAAAAAAATAATAATAAAGGAAAAAAATATTAAGAGATTTCAACTAATAAGTAATTAAAGAATTACTTTTCAAAGATTTTTTTAATCTATTTCTAAAATATATGAAGGCAATATATAAAAATGGTTGGAATTTGGGTTTTTATAGTCTTCTGACCATATAAATTAAAATAATTTGGTAACGTGTACATTCTCTTTTGTGTAAATAAAGGGATATTGCATTTTACTAAGTATTTATTATTTTGTAAAAATAATTTACAAAGTGAGAAATAATGCTAACCTACAGGGGTCAATGTGTAAAAAATTAAAAAATTAAAATTGTGTTGATTGATAGAAAGCCTGAAGCAACTTTAAGCGCTCTCTTTTGAAGTTTAGTAATAATGTTTAGCCTCTGGTTAAACAGGAAATGGTATGGTATTATCTGTCACCTGTCAGATAATACTTCAGAGGATGATATGTATGAATGTAAATGAAGTGTAGTCTTGTACAGTCTCAGGTCGACCACTCCTGAGATGTGTGGTTAATTGAAACCCAAATGCAAGTCAGCTGGCAAACCCCGACCTTACTTAAAATAAATAAAATAATCTTACTTAAAATTCCATTAGGGCTTTATACGACAGTAAAAGAGTTTTACGAGGGAGTTCATTTTTTAGATAATAAAATGTATTCAAACATGTTTTAATTTTACACGAAAGTTTTTTTAACAGACAATTCCATTTCAATTTATTGTCAACTATCACATCCAGGTACTTAACCTCATTGGTTACTGTCAATCTATTATAAGTACATGGCCCATTATTATTGATATTGAATCTGAACAGACAATTACAATTGTGCTGCGCAATTAATATCGGCAAGGAATCAGATTTCATATGAGCAGATCTGAAATGTACAAGCATAGTGTTTTTTTTTTGTTTATAACGAGTTGATTACTGTGAGAGACGATATTAAAAATTTATTAAAATCATCCTGCAATAAAGATTCTGCTGCATGAAGGTTTTTGTGTGCATCTAAAAGTACAATATCATCAGCATACATAAAAGCTAATTATGGGATAGATTGTTTTAAATTTCATTAACATAAATAAGAAATAAAATCAGGCCTAGGTGACTTTCTGAGGCACCCAAAATTACAATTCATCAGATCACTAACACTACTCTTATTTTAACAATAAATTTTCATCAATAACTTTGTTAGCAGTCAAGGAGATGACTTATAATTCCTATTTTTGGCACACTGGCCGGGGACTGAACTCTGGGTTACCCTTCTGATAATTTAGGTGGATAAATACATATACATACACACACCCATATATATATATATATGTGGGTGTGTGTATCACACACAGATATATATATATATATATATATACATATGTGTGTGTGTGTGTGTAAATGCAGGGAAAATGTAAAGATATATATCTCTACTGTACTTTACTTATTACTGTCCCTTACAACCACTGGAAATAATTATAGTCTTCTTTTAATGGATTCAAAACAAAGATATTAGGAAAAAGATAAATATATTATGCTTAAATATATTGTAAATATAGCTTATATTTTTATTAAAAACCAAAATAAATATATAAAAATATTACCAAAAGAAAATTGCTTTACTTACAATTTTTTGCATAAGTATTGTTAAAAGCATTTTATAATTAGCATGCAAATACTACTAGTTAACAAACAATACTTAACTTGTTTCATAAATGATTATTGTTTCTTCACAAAGTTTTAATTTTTCTAATATTTTTTACTTTTCAAAATTACTCTTAAAATAAAAGAAAAAACCTTTGTGCATCCAATTTATAAATGGTTTAATTCAAAACCTATTTCATCTTTTGTCTAAAATGCTATGAGTTGTAAATAATTTTTTTTTTAATTTCATTAAGTTTGTGATATGTTTGTTTTCAGATCAGTTCATTTTTTATGTTGATAACAAGGAAATTAAACGCTGGAATAGTAGAACTGATCCTCCATTCATATCAGATTCTCCTGACAAAAATGCTCCTTTTAATCATGAAGTAAGTACTCGATGTATATCTAGCAGGTATGGTATCATAAAGCTATACTATATTCAACATCATATGTCACAGCCTGTGATCATAGTATATTCAGTTGAGTGAAGAAGACAACAAGAGACTGTTTCACTCCTCACTTTCTACAGAAAGTTTACCATGAGAGTGGTTATATGAGGGCTGCTTTTTTTCACCTTCCGATCGTGCATCTAAGTAAACAAGAGATAGATGGGAGGTAGGTCTGCGTATCATGCAATTGTGCTGCCACCACACCACAACCTCTACCATTGCTGACTCCATTGCATCAGTCTGAGCTCAGCTATGAGCAATTGAACGTGGTTGCTGCAATCGATGCTCCCGCCAAACGTGGGTTGCGAAGTGTGATACATTTTCTGCAAGCAGAAGGGTGTAGCACAGCTGAAATTCATCGCAAAACGAGCCTAGTGTATGGTGAAAACTTAAAGAGTGATGGTAGTGTACGCGAATGGTGTGGGAAATTTAAAGAAGTGCAAATGGACGTCCACGACAAAGTTGGGCAAGGCACAAATTTGTCGCTACTGTATGCCTGGTTGAGCATGTTGATTATTTTGTCCACGACAAACAGAGGTTTACGTTAAGTGAAATTTTTTTCAAAAATCCCAGAAATTTCAAGGTCTTCTCTGAACAGAATATTGACTAAAGATCAAGCATACCGGAAACTGTGTGCACGTTGAGTCCCAGAAATGTTGAGTGATGATCTCAAAATGCAATGATTGGTGACAGCCTTAATGTTTCTCATGTATTACGATAATGAGGGGAAGAGTTTTTAAAGTCTATCGTTACTGGTGATAAGATTTGGATCCAGTATGACAATCCAGAAACCAAAGAACAGTCTAAGTAGTGGACACACTTCTCTAGACAAGGCGATAATGTTTAAACAGACACTGAGCAACAGGAAATCAATGGCTACAGTTTTTTTGGGAGCCTAAAGGTGTCTTGCTGGTGGAATTTATGGAGCAGAGGATAACAATAACAAAGGAAGTTTATTATGAATCTTTACGTCACCTCCGCAGATTGATCCAGAACAAAAAAGAAGACACATGCTCTCATCCATTGTGGTTTTGATCCATGACAATGCATGACTGCACTGTGCCAACGTGACACAAGACCTTCTCAAACAATTCAGTTGGGAAGTTTTCAACCATCCATCGTATAGTCCAGACCTAGTACCTAGCGATTTTCATATCTTTCAAGAATTGAAGGCATGGTTGGGCGGTTAACACTTCACCACCAACAAAGAACTTCAGGAGGCTGTCAAGACATATCTTACCTCACTGGCGGCAAACTTCTTTTGAGACGGCATCGGAAAGCTGGTGTCATGAATGACAAATGCTTCAATCGTTTTGGTGTTTATGTAGAAAAATAAGTTACATACTACTCAACTTTTAGTAATAAAATCATTTTGTTATGTCAATGATTCCTTTTTTTATAGCCCATCAGAAGTTAAAAAAAAACAGCCCTCGTACTATTAATAGGAGTGACACTTCTCATATCATGTCAACTAACCTTTAATTTTAGCATGTAACAAATAATGTAACACATTTTGATTTTTTTTCAAGATTATTTGTTTAAAAAATTATAATGGCTTAGACTCAAATGTTTTTTTTATGTAACCCAAACTGTAGCTATACATTTTGTGAAAAGAAATTTACAGTAGGTTAACTGGTGAAGTTGATCTAGCAGTGGTTATTCTTGCACACTCTCTTTTATATCTCTGATAATTTTCTGCAAGCTATTACTTTCTTATGATGGTAGTGTCTTACAACGACATTATTGTTCCATTATGTTTACTTAATTTTTGCAGTATAAAAGTTTGAATTTTGATTGAAAATAGCTGAAACCTAAAGCAAGTTAAAATAATTTTGTTCTGAACAATACTATTCTTATTCTGCTAAAAACATATTCATATTGGACAGATGATCATGTCAGATAGGTGGATACCTAACAGATGATGTATTTAAAAAAAAATTAAATTGAAAACCAATAAAATCTTGGTTATAAGGTTTATGGATGGATAATAACTATTTATCTATAATGATTATTTTTCAATATTAAGAATCCAATTTGTGTTCAGTTTTATAAGTATAGTAATCAGAGAATTAATCAGCAGTAAACCTGTTTCAGACATCTTTTATGGCTATACGAAAGTCATTCAATAATTAAAGTCAGAAATAGCTGTGGAGGCAAAACAGTTGGTAAGAGAGTTATGATACTTTCAGAACAGTAAGATGGAAACCTTGTAATGAATTTTGATCAGCTGTTTGAGTAAAATTGATCATATTTTATGTTTGTGAGTCCTTTTGAAGTTTGCAAATTAGTTGACAGTGTGGAGTGTATCTTTTTTCCTTTTCTAAGGTGAAAAACTGGATAAAATTTATTCTCATAAGACCAAAAACGTTTTTCTCATATTTTCAGAAAAAGTTGAATGGGCTGCAGAAATTTTTTTAAGAGAGTAGAAAGATTTAAAGACTGTCAATCTTCAGTGGCTGATAAGCACTGTTTTGGACATCCAATTGAAGTTTTAACTGCAGTGCTTGAAATGTGCATAGACTCTCTTATCTAAGAAGGCTGATGGATTACAGTTGAGATTATAGCTGAAAGATTACAATTAAGTACTGGTACAGTTTATGAAATTTTCACAAATAAGCTCAACTATCATAAGTAGTATAAAATAGGTTCCAAGAGAGTTGACAGATCATCATCAGGAGACTAGATTTTATAAGTGTATAGAGCTAAAACAATGGTATCAGCAGGAAGGAATTTTTTGCACAGTAATTTAACTTGTGATGAGACATGGATTTACTGTTATGAATCTGAATCAAAAAGACAGAGCATGGACTGGAAGCAAACAACTTTACCTTTCAAGGAAAAATTTGAAAACTGATCATAATAATGACAGCCTTTTTGGGATACAAAAGGCCTAGTTTTTGTAGATTTTCTAAAAGGTCAGTGTACAATAAACAGCAAATACTACTGTGAATCAAAAAGACAGAGCATGGACTGGAAGCAAACAACTTTACCTTTCAGGGAAAAATTTGAAAACTGATCATAATAATGACAGCCTTTTTGGGATACAAAAGGCCTAGTTTTTGTAGATTTTCTAAAAGGTCAGTGTACAATAAACAGCAAATACTACTGTGACATGTTTATCAACAAAGTGGAACCATCAGTATTGATAAAACCTTGGACCTCAGTGCAATAGGATCATTCTGCTTCATCATAACTCCTGGCCTCGCATAACTCAGTTAACTCAAGAAACCATTGACAAAGTGCACAAGGAAGTTCTATCTCAACCCCACCATACAGTTTTAACTTGGTCCTATCGGATTTCCACTTCTTTGGTCTGCTCAAGTATGCACTTTGTAGTAAGAAGTTTAATGGCAATGACAACGTCAAAAAAAGTATGCTAAACTGGCTCTGATATCAATACAAAGATTTCTTTGCAGCAGACATAAATAAGTTTATTTAGAGATGAGACAAGTGTACTTCACATGTCCCAAAAAAAATACATTAATTATATTTTTGAATGTTGCTGAAGATTATGTTGCAAAGTGAAAAAAAATATCAGATTGACTAATTAAACCATTTTAGCAACAGAGTAATTTATTTTTTATAATTTTTGGATGACCCTTGTAGTTTTCATACCAAATAAGATGCTTCCCCAGTTATTGTAAATGTAAAATCTGAATTATATTTCTTGAAAATTGTTTGCTTTTCTGTCTTTTTTATATTTAAAGATTAATATTAGAATACAGTCTGAATGCATGTTTTAGTGTATTATTAGGTCTGCATAAAACACTAAGTAAAAGAAATGGAGTATATGGATGCAGAAGAACGATATGGATTCAAGAATGGAAGGGAGAAAGGGGATACAATTGAGTTAATAGGGCATACTGGTGAGAGATATATAAAAAGAGGTAAAAGAGTAAGTGAGTGTTTTAAAGATGAGAGAAAGCATAAATCAAGTCAAATAATATTAACTGATTTTTATATTAAGTAACCCCAAACAGTAGATCAGAAAGCTAGAAATTAATTAAAGAATATTCAAACTGATTCGTTTAACTAAGGAGACGAGTAAGTCTTATCACCAGTTTTGTTTAAAATGAATGTTGGAGATATGATTAAAATGCTGCAGAAAAAATGAAGACAACAGTACAAGAGGAAGGGGAATAAATCATAAAAGTTTCATAGATAACATGGATTTTATGAAAGATAAAGCACAGGGTATTCAACAGACGATTTCTAAATTAGAGGAGAATATGACAGGCTATGGAATGAAAATGAATGTTAGGAAAACTAAAGTAATGAGTTTAGGAGACAATAATACCATAAATGGAGTTGCACAAAAAGGAAGAATTGAATAAGTAAAACAGAATATACAATAATCAAGTAATGAAGATAAATGAGAATAAAAACTTAATCAGAATAATTCTAACTAGAAAAGAGCTTGCTCATGTATAGTATCTAAGAGGTACAGCAAGATCTTTGTGAGAATTTTCGATAAGAAATGATTGATTTTGTTGTTAAAGTTTATCATATTTTTACTGAAAGAATAACGCTTTGCTATGTTTGTGATAATTGGTAATGAAATTTATTTAATTCTGTAAACTTTTTAAGGCAAATTTACAAGAGTGTTAAGAAGTGATTGTTTTGTGTGCGTGTGAATGCTTGTGTGTGAAGAATATCAATGCTGTTGTCTATGTTGTGGATTTGTTGTGTCATCAATGGATCTCACAACCCAATGTTTACACAGGTTAAATGGGATGCAGCTTCAAATGGACACTTTATACAATGTTTATATGATGACCACCTAAAAGCATTCCACAGCAACATAGAATCACGATCTGTCAACCAGTGCAAATCACAAACACTAAAAGTTTTAAGAATTTTTGGTGCTGTTCAACCTACAAATGATAGAAATAGTGTTCCACATACCCACTTAATTTTAAAGTTCAGAAAATATGTTATAGAAAAGTGTGTACCTTAATAGATCACTTTATAAATTAAACAGTTTCTTTGCTATTTAATTAAGAAAACTGAATTCTGAGAGTCAATGATATAATCTATATAAGATGTCTTTAGTCTGGAAAATTTTAAGCCTTCCCTGATCAGTTTCAGTTAAATTATGTTTTATTTAATATATAACATTTCTTTTTTATCTTTATGTTTTTTTTTGTTTATTTTTTTAAATTATTCTCTGTGAGTTATTGTTTTATAAACAATAGATTTATATGAACTAGAAAGTGGTAAAAATAAAATTTCCTATTTCTTGTTTCTAGCATTTCATTATGATTGGATTACATGTAGGAGGGCTAGAAGATTTTCCTGATGGCATAACCAATAACGGAGCAGCCAAGCCTTGGAGAAATGATCAAACTGATGTATGTATGATTATTTTATTTTAATCATTTACCCTTAATATCACAGAATAGATTTTTATTGTATGCTTTGAATGGCTTGTTCCTACATAAGCATTCAATTAAGTTTGGATAACACATTAAATAAATTACTGTTGTTGAAGAAATATGTCAATCCTAAGTTAGGGAGTAAGTCCAGAACGTTTGGTATATCAGTTAGTTATTTTAACAATGAGCTCTGAAATAAAAACTCATTTTAGCAACTGGGTGTCTGACTGTATCTAAAATTATGTCTGTTTCATAAAGTATGTGGATATGTAACCTACAAATAATATGATGTTTTATTTTGTTAGATTATGAGAGAGCGAGTGAGAGGGGTGGAGAGGTAGAGGGAGAAAGGGAGGGAGAGAGAGTGAGTTTGTGTATTGATTGATTTACATCTGTGCTGTACTGCACATCCAGATGAATAAATCGGTTTCTGTTCAGCTGTGAATTCAGGTTATATAAAAGTACATTAATGGTATAATTGTATGAATATAATGAATTTAACTAAATACAGAAGTTAATACTTAAGTAAATATACTGTAAACTATGTAACAAGCAGAGTTTCTGAGTTTGTAGAGAAGTATTCTAGAAACTTTATTTAGCTACGTTTGTACAATATTTTTCTATCTAATTAATACATACATGAAATAGTAATGTTCGATTTGCAGAAGCAAATATTTAGTGCAATTAATGTTTTTCAAGGAAGGGTAATAATTACTGATATACATAGTTCCTAAATTTCACAATAAAAAAATTCTAGTGGAACAAATAGAAGAAAATTAGCTGGATGAATAATGGCAAGAAATAGGCATTTGGTTGATTGATAAAGTACTGCAGTACACACCATGTAATAACTTTATAAACAATTTATAGTTCAGACAGATATGTCACATATTTACGAGGATGGAGACAGATTGTCCCTCACTCATATTTGTTCTTGGATGGCTCTTTTTACCATCAGAGTACAAACACCCTGGAAAAATAATCTTAGTTGTTTATATTTAAGGTGATCAATAGAAAATCATTGAAAAGTAATGTGGCGCTCCAGTATGATCAACAATGCAACAGTCTCTCAAGAGATTGTGCATGATAAGGGTACCTGTATTCTGGAGGATTGTTTTCAACATTCTCTTCCTTATTCGTGATATTTTCCATTCCTGTTTTGGTTTTATAAATGTATAGATTGAATCCTACTAGATTCTTGCTGAGAATGACAGGGGCCATAAAGCAAGGTATCCTTGAGGTGATTTGTCTAGGAAAAGCTTAGATTTATCTTAGGCAAGATTGAAGAGCTTATCTTTTATAGCCAAACCTCTTAATCGGTTTTAAAATACAAAACAACTAACTTATTTCACACAGTTTCTGACAGTTTGATTTTATTGCAACTCATATATAATATATTGTTGTAAAATGTGACGCAGTTTTATGATTTAATTGTTAAATTGATTTTATTTTGATGAAAGTGATATTTTTCATCAGGTAAAAAGATTAATTGCTAATTTTGCATTTAAATGATCATTTTGCTCCTTTATGTGTTTTAGCCCTCAACCAACTAGGTTAAATGTTTTGTAATTGTTTATGAGGTCCAGTCTGTCATACTGCAAATTTCAACTATGTGTATATATTGTTGAAATTTAGTACAATATGTATATATTGTCTTTTTAGAACAATATGTATATTTAAGTTTGTATTTTGATTTCTTAGTACTTTGTAACAAAGTAGTAAGAAATGTAAAAGTACTAAACATTATGTTTTACCTCTTTTTTCCAAAGGAAGCAATTAAAAATTCAGATTGAAATTTTTTTAAATTACAGGTTATTTAACTTTAATCATCACTACTTTAGAAAATCTTTTACTAAACGTATTTTGTTTAATGAATACTGTTAGCTTACAATCTGAAACATTATTAATTTTACTTATTATTAGGGAAAAAAAAACAGTTTTTCAAAGGTAAAAGTTTGTTATAACAATAGCAAAATTTAAAAACTTAATGTTTGAAAATGTTAGTAGTTTCACAAGGGTATATTTTTAAATGAAATTCTCTTTATACACTATCGAAAAACAACAAAATAAAAATATTTCTTTAATCAACAACTAAAAAAAAAAATACTCAGTTAGGCATATATAAATAGCAAAATTAGTCATTTTTCTCTTGAATACACTTACTGCTAACTTTTTTGCACACTTCGGACATACAGGCTTCTTACAATCATAGCTCACATAAAATGATTTTCTTCTTTGGATCATATATGTGATGTCTTCTTTTTTACACGCGTATCACCTTCATCATCTTTAGTTATTATCGGTGGTTTGAACTGTAGAACTCGCCCCATACAAGCATGAAGTTCGTTAGAGATATGAAAGTCTCGAATTCTTCGCTCTACGTGAGGTTATACAAGGGCCTTAGCCAATTTCTTCATAAAAATTAACCTCTTTATTATTTCGTTATCATGATAACTGTAGTACAATATGTAAGCATTTACATCACTGATGTCCAAAATTCTGAAAAAATAGCCAGAGTTCTTCGGCTGGAACAATAGATGGCAAATTTCTCGTCTATACTGTCTACACCACCTTTAGTACGATTATACAAAGTATTTACTTCAGGTTTTCCTGGCATTTTGCAGCTTTCTGGTAGTTTGTAAAAAGAAAAATTACACTTTTTCATTTTTTTTGGAACGTAATACAATTGTAAAATTATCTGACTTATACAAATATCAGTCCCCTATCATACAGTCCATTATCGATTTCTTTTAATGAATTTCAATTGTCAGTCTTGATGTTCCTGTTGCTGTACATTATATTCTTTACTAGGCGGATGACTGACTGGATCGGTTTGGAATACTGTCTGTCAGCTTAATCAGGTGTATTACCGTCGCTATCTTTACCGACATAGATGTAACCGTTACTAAAATAATTGGTCTGTGAATAAACTAGAGCTTGAATTTTTATTCCTTATTTGCACGGGTTTTTGGGCATATAAACTCTAAATCTACACCGACCTCTAAAGCCCACAAGCATTTCATCTACTGTAGCATAAGCACTAATAGAGTATAAATTCCGACAATTGTTTAAAAATCTTTTAAATATTTCAGAAATTGCGGCCGCTGGATCTTCTTGGATGCGTTGACGATCAGTTTGATCATCAAAGCGAAGATGCGATAATAAATTTTCAAATCTGTTTCTACTCATAACGCAACGAAAAATATTGCGCCCTGTTCCAGCAGGGTGCAATAAAATTGCCGAACTATTGCCAAATTGTCGCCAAAAATTGCCGACTAAAGAAGTAAACCAACAAAGGCCTTCATTTCAATAAGGTCTACATCGCGCATGTCTGTAACGTTTGGATTTTTTTTTTTCAATTTTCAAACTATTTGAAGTTTCACATTAGTAAAGTGTATGATTCTGCGTAATAGATCATCGTCAATAATTAGACCCCCAGTTTCAATTGGTTCTGATTTTGAACCTAAGGCACGCGCACGTTGTTTTAGTCCTGGAAGCTGGGACATGATACTGTGCCGTTGAGTTCTGGTATTTCTCGTGTGGAAATATTCAGCTGACTATTTAAGCCCATTTTTGCCATAATAAAACGACCGTTATTGTCCCGGGGATCAGAAGTTATTTCACCATTCGAACTATCTTCTCTTTGTTCAGATGAAGAGTTGTGATCACTTTCAATAACATAACCTTTATCATCAATAACCGGATCATCTACACCTCTAAGGTCTTCATAAAACATATCGTCAGTCAGACTATTAATAACTGCAGGATTATCAGTTGAAGCTTTACTAATACTAGAATCACTATTCATCGTTACAATTAAAATGGTTCCAAAATACAAAACGAAAAATGTAATTACCTTTTACGAAATAATAAATTTTTTTACCACTAAGAAAACATATAACAACTTATAACGAAAAAAACGACTCGTAACTTAAAAATAACGTAAAAAATGAAGTAATTAAAAACTAGACTGTACAAAAAGACGTACACTCACTAGGAGGTGCGGTACGCACCTCCTGGTACGCAGAACCGACAGAGTGTAGAAGCGTACAACACGACGACCGGTACAAGGGAACGCAGGACGATAATACTAAACTAACAAGCACTGAAGGTCACAACCAACAATGGCAACTGAAAGAAAAGAACATGTCAGAAAGGTACTCGAGTGGTGGGGACATTGAAATAATTTATGGGTGAAGGACATTATTTCAAAATATTCGAGCGGTATGACATACTTCACCACGCGAGTTAAGTGTTTTAGTTAGTACTGTTAGGTATTTCTGGAAATTATGTTGAGTGAATGTGAAAATTTTTTGTTTCTCTAAATAAAAGTGTATTTTTTTAATTTCACGGGTAAATATTGTAAAATAGATTATGTTAACTGTTAATAATATTTTCTCTACAATTTTTAAGAATACATTTTAATTTAGGGCTTGTTGCACACAAAACTAATAAATTGCGTTTTATCAATAAAATAAACTAGAAGTAGAATTTCAAACATACTTATAGATGAAATGAATATTTTGTTTTTAATTAACATATGTTATTTTTTCTATTATTTGATAGTTGTGATAAATTACTATAGTTAGAGATTTTTGGAAAAGCTGTTAATTAAATTCTTCTTTTCCAGAGGAAACTGAACTTTTATCGTGATACTGTTAACTGGCATAGAACATGGAATGAAGAAACAAAATTACAGATAGAATATATAAAAGTATGGGCAATATAATAATAAGTTTTAGTTAAGAATTTCAGTACTTTTCAAGAAGATGTCCGCCGAAGAAAGGCGATCTGTAGTTAGTTAGTTGTTAGATGGCGCCACTGAAGGAAGAAAATAAAATTATAATCTATTTTTAAATTAGAGTAAAATTATATAAATAACTATATATATATATATATATATATATATATATATATATATATATATAAAACTATTCATGATGAAAAATGGTTATCTATATTACATTAACAAGATGTAATATAAAGACACAAACTAATTATTATGAAAGGTAAATCTTAACAACAAATATTTTGATTTATTTTTTTTTTAAACAGAACTCTGATCTTTTTTAATATTATATTATTCAATTAGATTGCATTTTAAAGAAAAATTTACTAGGATGGATATTAAAACTTAAAGAATTTGTGATATAAATTAAAAGAAAAAAGCAATTTTACAGCTTATTTTTAGTCATCATAAATTAATTTAGCTATCTTAAAAAAGATCTGAGTTCTGTAAAAAAAAAAACTAACAATTTTTATAAGATTTACCTTTTGTCATAATTGGTTTGTCTTTAAATTACATTTTCTGGGTAAAATATAGATGACCATTTTTCAACATGAATAAACAAAGGCTTCAGAGGGAGTTTTATTATAATAAGGTATTCATCAATAAAAGAATCTAATTTACATAATTAAAAAATCATAAAACCCATAAATTATAAGTAAAAAATTAAAACACTATTTTAAAAATTTATAAAAGTTTTCTTTTAAGAAAACTATTGTGCTTTAAAATAAATTTTGAATTGGTAGTCCATTTTTTTTATTTTATTGACCTATGATACATAAATTAAGATCTTTTTAACTACTTCCCATTAATCTGTTTACATAAACAGGCAACAAATTACCATCTTTTTTGTTCAAACACATATGAATAGCCATGAAATCATCATCATCTGTGCATTTCATTTTACATATTTGTTGTAGTAGAAATCTTTTTCAACAAATTGTTTGTTAAGGGGATGGGGTGATATTGTGAAAAACCCAATTTTGATTTTCTTCAGGGGCATTTTAGAGAAAACACTATTAAAACAAATCTGTCACCTACAGTGCATTTATAAATGATCCAAAAACATTTTTTTCCAAATATTAACCCCTCCCAGCCAAAAAGATTTTTGGTTGTTTTTAAATAAAGAAAAAAATTACTTATATATTTTAGTTTAGTTTAAATAGTTGTTTCATAAAATTATTGTAGAGGTAATAATGTAGTAGATTTATTTTGACTTTAAAAATATTTGGGTGTATTCTCTGACTTTTCAATGTTCATACTTACATCCATTCATATGTCTACCTATTACATATAACTATTCTATGAAATAGATTGTAAGCTCCTTTTCAAGTGTAATGTGTAAGGCTTAGGTCATAAGCATATGCTACGTTGTAAACGTCTTAGCACACAGAAACCTAGACTGTACAAAAAGACGTACACTCACTAGGAGGTGCGGTACGCAGAACCGATAAACATTAGAGTATAGAAGCGTACAACACAACGACCGGTACAAGGGCCACAGGACGACAATACTACACTAACAAGCACTGAAGGTCACAACTAACAATGGCGACTGAAAGAAAAGAACATGTCAGAAAGGTACTCGGGTGGTGGGGACATTCACATTTCTCAAAACCGTTTTACATCTTTCTTAATTTTCACTCTTCCTTCAGTTCTTTTAGGTCTTCTTGGACTTGTGTGAACCAATTGATTTTAGTTTTTTTATTTGGAAGAAATCAAAGATTTGTTTAGTCAATGTTTTTCATTCTAAATAAATGGGAGTAAAATGCAGTTAGTCATTTCCTTATCGTGTCTGACAAAATGTTTTTATTATGTTTTGTTTAAAATTTTTCTAATTAAATCTGAGCAGTTCAAGATGCTTTAATGGGTAAACTGTTCGAAAAATTATTATCACCTGGATACCATAAACAAATGAAAACTTCAAGTTAAACCAAAACCATGAATTAATTCTATAGAAAGATCAAATAAGTAAAAAGCATTAAGTTTTACAAGTAGCAGCAAACAAAGGCAAAAATAAATAACACTCAGAGGTTGTAATCAGAAAAATAATAATAATAGCAGGATGGGTATAAGGAGTTAAGAATAATGGAAGACTATGGAAAGGAGCAGGGACAGTATGCCAAAAGGCAGAGGGACTGCTTCAGGAGGTTGAGATTGTTTATTTCTTACTCATAACCATGTGAATTTCCACACTCAAGGGAACATGAATAACATTTGTTTACAAATTAATATATAATAGTCTTAGTTTAGTAAAATCTAATTTTAATCAAAAATATTTTGTTAAATACAGTATTACTAAATAAAAATATATGAGTTTTGTAGCATGATACACATAAAAATAAAAAATAAAAAAAACAAAAATTAAAATTGAAAAATTAAATTTTAAGAAATACATAGAACCAGAACGTAAAATTATTTAAGTTTCACACTGAAATCAAATAAAATAAAATACAATAAATTCATAATCTAAAAAAAAAAATTAGAAATAAATAATTTCATTATGGAGAAACAACAAAGTACATTATAAGATAACTATGAGACAACAAGAAATATTTATATGATACGACAACTGAATACTATTATGAATTTATATTGCCGAAGCATTCACGTAAACATTCACAGTTTATGAGGTTAGCCAAGTGTTTATGAGGTAGTTAGCCAAACTAACTAGCAACACTTTTATTGTATACTTACAATTAGTGTGGTGGACTCTCTCATCTTCTAAATAATTATCAAATTTTATTTCATTTTCAATATAAAAATCTAATAGAATTTTTCCATTCAATTAGTTATTTATGCCTTAAAACAAACAACTGTAAAGGAAAAGAACAAACAAAAAAAATATGGAAAATATTGGATTAAAACTTACTTTTGGAGTTTTGTTTTAATTTATTATAAGTGCTCATTGTATTCCCTATTCTGCAAGGATCGTTTCAACCATTTCTTCAACAATTCCCTCACTCATTCTGAACATCACTTCTTTGTTTCAAATGACAATAGAAACACTTTTAGTTGTTAAAACTATTAAGGTTGTTGTAATAGTAATTTTAAAAAGATAAAAATCAATCCATATTGACATATGTAATTTACTTTTATTTTACAATTAATTGTGTATTTTGTGGCCATGCTTGATTCAAATTTATCACATTTTTCCTTGAATCCAGCCAGACAAATGATGCAGATTTTTGTTTTATCCATAAAGTAACACCTCCCTTTTCCTGACATGATCTACATACTGTGCTCTGAACTAATCAGATTAAAACATTTTGTACAAAACAATTGTAAAGATGAGAAACTTGAGTCTTGATAAAAATAAGAGAAGGAACATTGAAAAATGATAATGCATACAGGTCAAATAGAGAACCTTTTTCTGCAGACGTTGATTAATTAGGATAATGTATCTAGTCATAACAGTAACAGTAAAATTTATGTTATACTATTTCATTTTTACTTAGTTTTTTGTTGAATTGCATGTTTTTTATCTTCATTTTTGCTCTGCCCTTCAGAGCTGGATCTGCATGTAAGCATAAACACAGCTCCGGGGAGTGTCATTACTTCAAACCACCTCGGCAGGAACTCTGGGCCTGGCTATGCCATATGATTTAATGAAATATATGAAAGACAAAAATTTCCAGTTGAGGACTGCTAAGGAAGGGGTTACCAGAAAATTAAAAAACAACATTCTATGAGTCAGAGCATGGAATGCTAGAAGCCCAAAAAAAACAGTTGGTAGGTTAGAAAATTTAAAGAGTGAAATGTAGATGAAGTAGGAATTAGCAAGGATAGCCAGGAAGAGGAAAACGATTTTTAGTCAGGTGATTTTTTTTACAATAATTAACTCAGTGTCAAATAAAGGGCAGGCAGGAGTAGGTTTTGGAATGAACAAGAAGATAGGGAAGAGAGTAGAGTACTTCAGAAAGCATAGCAATAGAATCATTGTAATTAGGATAAAATCAAAGCCTAAGCCGACAATGATTGCTGTGTATATGCCTACAAGTGCCCATTATGATGATGAGATAGAGGGTGTGTACGAAGAAATTGAGAAGCAATTAAACACATAAAAGGCAATGAAAATTTAATAATAGTTAGAGATTGGAATGCAAGATTCAGAAACGTCAAGGAAGGAAATATTGCAGACTGAGCAAAAGAAAAGAAAGAGGGGACTGACTTATTGAATTTTGCACAAAGTATAATTTAGTAATTGCCAACACCCAGTTTAAAAATCATAATAGAGGAATATACACATGAAAAAGCCAGACAATACTGCAAGGTATCAGATAGATTATATCATGGTTAAGCAAAGATTTAGAAATCAACTCATCGACTTCAAAGCATATCCAGAAGTAGATATCGATAGTGATCATAATTTACTGATAATGAAATATATAGATTGGGGTTTAAAAACCTGAAGAAAAGGTGCCACATTAATTGGTGGAATTTAGAGAAGCTTGAGGAAGAGGAGGTAAAGAAAATTTTTGAGGAGATATTGCAAGAGATCTGAGTAAAAAGATAAGGTAGAAAATATAGAAGAAGAATGGAAGAATGTTAAAAAGGAGATTTTTAAATCAGCAGAAGCGAACTTAGGTGGAACAAAGAGAACTGGTAGAAAAACTTGGAAATCAGAGGATATATTGCAGCAGATGTATGAGCATAGAAAGTATAAGGAGCTAGTGATGAAGGAGATAAAAGGGCCTGTAGACAATTAAGAAATACTATAAAGTGCAAATTAGCGAAAGAAGAGTGGATTAAAGAAAAGTGTTCAGAAGTGGAAAGAGAAATGGTCATTGATAAAATAGACGGAGAATACTGGAACATTAAGGAGAATCTTCTGCTACATAAGTTAAAATCTAGTGTGTTAAATAAAGATGGTACATTGATTTCTATTATGAAAGAGAAGGCTGATAGGTGGGTGGAATATATTGAATTGTTATATGAAGGAAATGAATTAGAAAATGGTGTTATATAGAAAGAAGAGGAAGTTGAAGAGGATTAAAAGGAAGATACAATCCTGAGATCTGAATGGGAGAAAGTCTTCTGGAATATCTGCAGAATTACTGTGCAGTGCAGGTGAGGAAGCAATAGGTAGATTATACAAACTGGTATATAACATTTACGAAAAAGGGGAAGTTCTGTCAGATTTCAAAAAGAGTGTTATTGTTATGACACCAAAGAATGCAGGAGCAGATAAATGAGAAGAATACAGAACAATTAGCTTAACTGCTCTTGCGTTAAAAATTTTAATTAGAATTTTGTACAGAACTGAGAGGAGAGTAGAAGACATGTTACGAGAAGACCAATTTGGTTTCAGGACAAGGGAAGCAATTTTAGCACTCAGATTAACAGTAGAAGGAAGATTAAAAAAAATACCAACATACATGACATTTGTAGAATTAGAAAAGGCATTTGGTAATGTACACTGGGATAAAATGTTCAGCATTTTAAAAATGTAGGGCTTTTTAAATGTAGGGACATTTACAGGAACCAAATTGCAACAGTAATAATCGAAGAGCATAAAAAAGACGAAGTAATAAAAAAGGGAGTCGGACCCGTTTTGACTCCCTTTTAGGAAACATCCGGGGATGTTCCTTATCCCCGTTACGTTTTAATCTTTACATAGAACTAGCAGTTAATGTTGCTAAAGAACAGTTTAGATCTAGAGTAACAGTACAAGGTGAAAAGATGAAGATGCTACAATTTGTTGATGATATAGTAATTTTAGCCGAAAAGATTTAGAAGAAACAATAAATGACATGGATAAAGTCCTATGCAAGAATTACCGCATGAAAATAAACAAGAACAAAATGAAAGCAATGAAATTTAGTAGAAATAGACCACTAAATATAAAAGTAGGATGACAAAAGATTATGGAGGTAGGAGAATTTTGTTATTTGGGAAGTAGAGTTATTAAAATGGACAAAGCAGGAGCGATATAAAATGTCATATAGGTCAGGTGAAACGAGCTTTCAGTCAGAAATATAATTTTGCTTACTTAAGAAATTAATTTAAACATCAGAAAAGCGTTTTTGAAATTATATTTTTGGAGTGTAGCTTTATATGAAAGTGAAACTTTGAAAATCGGCGTACCTGAGAAGAAAAGATTTGAAGCTTTTGAAATGTGGTGCTGTAGGAAAATGTTTAAAATCAGAAGGGTGGATAAAGTGTGACAAATGAAGAGATGTTGCGGCAAGTTGATGAAGAAAGAAGCATTTGGAAATATATAGCTAAAAGAAGAGACAGACTTATAGGCCACATCTTAAGGCAGCCTGTAATAATCACTTTGATGTTGGAGGGACAGGTAGATGGGAAAAATTGTGCAGGTAGGCAATGTTTGGAAAATGTAAAACAAATTGTTAGGGATGTAGGATGTATGGGATATACTGTTTTGCCTCCTGGTGTCACAACTGTATTTAGTGATAATTTCTCTAAACAACTTTGCATATGGTTCCCTCCTTGCTCATATGATTGTGATTGAATTATATTTTTTGCTGGTAGTTGAGAACAGGGATATTTTGTTTTCCCTTTCAGCAAATCAGCTTCTGACTTGAACGTTGTTTTTACATGCATGATGGACCTTTCAGGTAACTATTACTTTTATTTTCTTTAAAATAGATTTAATAACATTCTTGTTTAGTTAAAATAGTAGCTAAAGCATTGTATTTTTAAATGATATGTATAAAATCCTTTACTTTTAAATTTGAGGGTAAAAACTTAATATTTAAAGTAATACAATTGAGAGCTCTAGGAGTGTATTATGATGTATGCCACAATTGCTGAATCATTCAGTGAAATATCATTCTACTAAAAAAATACTCATTTAATTACTGATAGTTGTTTAGAGAGTAATATTAGATGAAGAAAATAAATGTAATATTTTCTTATGCAACTTTGCAATAGAAAAGATTTACAATCTAGGTACAAGTCAAATTTGAAGTGTGTTAGTTTGAAATTTAGTTATTTTGTGACAATAGTTTTTTTATTATTTAGATTTATTTGAAATTTATAATGCCTGTTATTTCTGTATTATTTTGTAACTTTTTTGATGCAAATAAATATTTGCCATAGTACTTAACAATTTCTTTCTTCATACTTTCTTTCATTTTCCAGAAGGGCAGCAAAATCTTTACACTGATGAAGGTGCAATTCTAGATAACCCTAATTAAGATTTGGAAGGCGGTGATATGTACCAGATCCAGTCTTTCTCCAGGAACTAGCAGCAGCTGAGTTGGATTCAGAAGACAAAGAGGAACAAGTATCAACAAACAGACCAACTCCCTTGATCAGATCTTCTTGGTCAAAAGGCGTCTTTAACAAGCATGTTCCAGATACTCCAGCACATCTTTCACAGATTAGATACCAGTACCAAGATACCGACCACTTATTGTTAATAGTTGGATGTAGTATCACTTTGAATGTAAAAAAAAATTCACTTCCTAAAAAAGGGATTCTAGATCTCTTGGTTTTCCGTTTGGCAATATCTGAATACTTAATTCATGGGCTGAGGCAAAGGCAATTTCAAGAAACATTAGACAGTGATGATGTAAATAAAATTCCCAGAACTGGAAGTAGCAGTAACGTTTACATACCTTCGCCAATGCCATTTGCAGACTAACATTGGGTTTGATCATTGGCCAGTGAATGATTATCTAAAGGCTCCGTATACCTGTTGGCTAGAACAATGTACAAGCCAGAGCCACATCCATTGTGAAAAATGTGTTGTATATTTATGCTTAACAAAGCATACAAACTGCTTCAAAACGTTTCATGTCAAAGTTTAACATAATAGTAAGTTACCTTACACATGAAAAATTAATTTTTTAGTAGTAAGGTATCTCATGTTATTTTTAATTTTTAAAAAAATTTATTTAGTCTACCTTTTTACTGAGAGATTACATTATAGTGAAAAATATGTGAATTCTCATTCAACAGAAATACTTTTTTTGAAACTATTCATTCTATTAATGTAATATTATTATTTTTAATTGTAATTTGATACTATGTACTTTACTATTATTTTGTTTTTCACTTTTTTATCGTGTAATATGATCAATTAAACTAATATTACATTGTGAAATAGGTTATGCAATTATAATAATTTAAAAATTTTGTTGAGAAATAAAGTTCCCCTAGAAATAAAGACACAAGGGAGTCCCCGTCCAATCAACGAGACCGGAACACCTAAGCGACCCACCCTACAAGACGCGGCTGTCCCAGCCTCAGGCCCTCGACAAGCAAAGGCGATGGGACTCATATTTTGTTGCTGGCCCTGCAGCCCCGACCCGCGAAGTGAATGTCCGCGAGTGTTGCATAGCGAGCTTTTAGCCTCCGGTTGTCAGTCCTTCGGAGGTGCCCCTCAGCTCCACAATAAAAACAACGCCCCCTTTTGTCGGGGCCGACAAATACCCATCCTACACGAAGTCGGCCAACCTTTAGCAGTAACTCGGCCAGCAGTGGTGGGACCGCCACCGTCGGCACTTTAGTTTCCCTTACGACGGCCGCAGGGAGAGGACATCAATTGAGACAAAATCCTCAGCAGTCTTCCTCATGTCACGTAACAATTCCTCCTCCGAGGTAAGGGCGTTGACGTCCTTTTTCAGTAAATGGACCCGCTGTACGCTCCTGCCAGCTGTGACACTGGTACCTTCCTCCTTGGCCAGTGTTTGTTGTCTCAACTTGATAGCAACGTCATCAGAATCCTGAACTCTTATGTGGAGGTCCTCTCTCTAACCCCTACGTGCCGACAGAATGTTGGCCTCTCCCGGCAACACGTCATCCCTTACTGTCCGGAGAAGATCCGTGTAAAACCGTCCCGCCGCCTTCACCACGACCGTCGCAGTTGGGGGACCCACTGGCTTCCTCACCGGGACCCGACTCCCTGTAATAGCCGACGAAATCAAGTCAATGTGTACCTGGAGCGTAGTAGATTTCATCCGAGCCATATATTCGGCCACCTTATGGAGGTGGAGTTCCACCCTCCCTTGTGGGCCACAAAAACAAACGTTGGGGTTCCCGGCCAGAACTAGCCGAGCTGACTTCATCATACGGGTAACTGACCGTTCCTCGCCCTCAGAGGAGTCCACTGTCCCCACAAAGTTCATTTCACCTACATTCACCACCCCGCCGGCCAGGTCCATGACAAGGGTGCCGCCGATCACCACTTGGCCCTCCCGCAGTTAACCCGACCGAAGCACAAGCCCCGCCCAGGGCATTTCCTCCAACAACCTCGAGTTAGTCCAAGAATCTGCACCCCGTGCAAGATCGACCACGCATGTCAATCCCACTGATTTTAGTGGACGTAAACACCTCTTTAGGCCACTGTTGGATGACCATACGGAGCGGGTCACCATCATCCACACCACTATACTATCAAGTGCCTGCCGTACATCCATACGAATTCTAGGCGCCAAGGTGATACCAGTGTCCTCCGTCTGAGAGGCCACATCAGAAATAATAAAATAGGCAGGATAGGATAAGGCATTTCCTCCTCTTCGCCATCCTGGCCAGTGGATCCTTTTTTGTGTTGGAAACCGTCTTTGTTGCCTCCTTCATCGAGACCGGTCCACTACAATCCCGGCCAAGCCTCCCAACCGCGGAAGAGCCCACAGTTTCCGCCCTAGGATTCTTTTACTCCTCCGCACTCGGGAGGGAGAGCCGCAGCCGCCTTTTTGATATTTTCCCCACAGGTAGACTCTCTGTCTTCTCGACAGTAGAAACAACCGGAAGAGGAGGAAAGTCAATCTCACACTCATTCAGGGCATCACCATCATCACTAATTTACATGAATTGGGCCGCAGCTCATTGCGGGGACGCCCAGACATATCCACTTGTACCGTTTTTCTTCTAGCAGCCTGCAGGTGCCTAGCAACCGGTGCTAGCCGCACTGGATCACTATCGTTCCGTGGAGGGGTGGGCGTCCCGTCGGAGCGATCGGGATCAGCTATAGTTCAAAAGAACAAAATAATAAATAACGTTAACTATATAAAATAATTTAATCTTAAACTAATCAAGATAGTTCGACTTTAGAACTTCTATACCATGAATGTAAACAACAAAATTTGTGTTGCTAAGGTAAATCGCCCTTAAAAACTGTAGGCAAAGTTATAAAAAAAATAAAAAATAAACATCGTAATTATTTTAAACAACAAAACTTTTATAAGCGCAAACTGAACGTTAAATTAATTTGAAATAAAACAAAAAACTTTTTCTTTCTTTTTCCTGTTTAGCCTCTTGTAATTACCGTTCAGATAATACTTAAGAGGATGATAAGTATGAGTGTAAATGAAGTGTAGTCTTGTACAGTCTCAGTTCGACCATTCCTGAGATGTGTGGTTTACTGAAACCCAACCACCAAAGTACACCGGTATCCACGATCTAGTATTCAAATCCGTGTGAAAATAATTGACTTTACTAGGGGATGAAAACAAAAAAAATTAAAGTAAATAAAATCACGGGTAACAAAAGAAGCCCGAAACAACTCAAAACAACTACTACAGAAAGTAAACAACAAAAAAATAAAATGTGAAAAATAAAATAAAAATGAAAATGTGAAAACAGAGAGGGCTATCAACACGTCTACACCCGCTCAGATCTCAACCTCCATTAACAAATAATAGCCAACACCTTTGATGTGTAGTAGGTTATAAGAAAACTCCCAAATGTCACAACTGTGCTACACTCATAGTTGTACCAGGTGTGCCTTTACTCTCAAATGTCACATTTGTGATAGGGCCTAAATATCGAAGCCTTAAGGAATTTTAAAACAATCATGTATACTATGTCAATGGTTGAAGTAACAGAAAGAAAAAAAAAAAATAGATAACATTAGATATACTTCTCTTAGCGATTACAGTTTGTAATATATCAATAAATATCAACGAAAAAATAAACTGCTGTTCCAGAATACGGTGACTTTTTTTCCAGATCAAAAAATGTCAACTCGAAAAATGTTTGAAGCTATGGGATAACATCTAAGAGAACTAGCATGCTTGCCTATATCTAGTAAATTATGATCGATAACGATTTTAGGAGAAATGCAAATTCTGAAGTAATCTTTGTAGCAACACAAAATCTTCTTCTAAAATCACCAGAATACTGTGGCGTAGTTTAACTACTTTATAAGCCGAGCGTGTGACGAACATTAAAGGACCAACAATTTTATCCTCATATCCCAAGACATATTTATCAACTGATCGTAAACGTCGTTGAACAGAATTTCTTAACCGTATTCTAGTTATTGATGAATCGTGTTTCACAAGAAAAAAATTGTTAAATTTCTAAAAATCACCTTTTAGCAGAGGAAAACTTTTATGAAATTACTACGACGTATTTCCAACTTATGTTTTCGTTTAATTTCTTTGTGACAGTCGTACTTTTTACCAAGGCTTTCAAAAGTACACTGCATACACTTCTTGCAAAATGAATCTGATTGAACTCTAAAAAGATAATCCAGTTGGAAAGAGACTGGTGGTGAGGTTTATACATATACCAGATTCCTTCTATTGTAATGTTATAAATTAAATAATACACATGGTAACCGATGGATTTGTCAAAAGGGGCTAGTAAGTAATCGTCACGATCAGACTATTCCTTTGAGGGTTGGATGAAGTCGTTGGTATATTCTACACTATTGTCAAACACGAATAAAGAAATTGTATCGTAGAAGCTGCAGCAATTAATAATAATCCTGACCATATGAGATAATTGGAGAAACATTCGTTATCCACGCAATGCAAAAATCAACAAAATGGTTGTCACATCAATTACTTTGAATATATGCTATAACCTATAATTGTTTGTTCAAATTTCGATAATAAACCATTATGATGAATATTTTCAAATTTAATATTTTATTTTGCTTTGTATATTTTGAGATCAATAGTTAAATGTTTTGACAAATTTTTAGCATTAAAATACGTTTTAAAATTTTATGTTTTTCTGCCACATTTTGGTTTGTTTTGTTTTGAATTACTCAAACTTATTAACTTGTATCTGTTTTCTATTTACTTTATTTACATCGATATCCTCAAAAGTAGATTCTCTATAAATTTTTGTTGTTGAAATTTTAACTTTTTTGTCAACAATTTAATTTAAGGTAAACCCGAAAAAGCGTTTTTCACTTTTTCGAGCTGTATTTTTTCTTATATTGTAACAATTTTCTGAAAAACTATTGAAGATTCAATTTGGTACTTTTTTTACTTTTTCTTCTGTAAAAAAAAAAAATATATAGAAAACCATCAAATTTTTACTTTAATTTAGGTCTAAAGGATTTCGTTATGACTTATGACTTTTTGGGGCAGAAATACCGTCAGGGATGACTAATTTTTTGCTACTCTTCATAAAAAATTGACTATCCCAGAATAATTGGCCTCACATCAAGACCACATCAGGACACATCAAGGAAAGAATATAAGTGGTTAAAGTTCATTTTGATATATAAAAATTATAAATATTTATAATAATAATAATGAGCAAAAAAATGAAAATAGTAATTTTGGTCGGCTAAATAACAGTTTGCATTTTGGAGATTAATTGTACTTGTTTGGGGGTTAATTTCCCCTGTAGCTTTCATATTGAATAATTTGCTGAATTTTTTATGTTATTTATGACATATTTCCTTTTCAACTCAATGAAAACTATTGTGTGAAAATGAACAACACTCTACTTAATAATAGCTCATTTCATGTTATAACAACGCTGACTCTAGTGTTCAAGGTTACAGACATTGTGGTTTAATAATTCTCTTGTTTTCCTCATTTCCATATAAGCAATGTATAAATATTAACAATAGGATATCGAAATCTTATTTTTACTCAGAAGATAATCAAGGATCAACAAAGGTCATCATAAATAGCTGTCCCAGAATAATTGATCTCGACAGATCAAGAAAATAATAAAGTTGGTTAAAGTTCATATTGATATATAAAAATAATGAATTTATGTTAATAATAAGCAAATAATTTTGGTTAGCTAAATAATAATTTGTCATTCAGGGATTAGTTGTACTTGCATGGGGCTTAGGTTCCCAGTAGCTTTCATATCGAAAACTTGCTGAATTTTTAATTAATTTTTGACGTGTTTCCTTTTCAACTTGATGAAAAATATTTCTGAATATGTGGAATATGCGGTTTATTTAATCATTGAGGTTTATTTAACGATAATTCATTTCAAGTTGTTATAAAGATGACTCTAGTGTTCCAAGGAAACAGACATGTAATTTAATAATTCTCTTGTTTTCCTCATTTCGTTATGAGCAAGGTATAAATATTTCTGTACGATATCACAATCCTATTTTTACTTAGGAAGTTATCGTGAGTCAACAGCTATCCTTTGTATATTAAAATCATTTGCGTGCAACATAAAGTGAAGTCTAGAGAAAAAACCGGTTTTGTTGTCTTTTCCTCCTTTTAGTTCAGTAGTAGCGTTGATTTCACTGTTAAAGAGTGTTTAATTATTCTTGTTAAAATGCATCCACTAACGTTAAATTTCATTTTATTTTTTACGATATACTTCGTCACTTCACAAGCGCCTTACACAGTCCCGCCTGCGTTAATTGAACTTTTGGATCCTCAAGGCTTTCAAGTCTCAATACCAGGTAATTTCGATTGAAATTTTTCTTTTTTGTCTGTATCCATTATTAATTTTATAATAAAATTGTAAAATAGCCATTTATCGAAAAATTAATTTTATGAGATTAATTACAGAAAAATAGTTTTACCCAACCGTCTAAATCGATATTTAATAAAAAATACAAATCATAATTATATTAATACGGTTATTTAATATCTTCTGCCTTGAATTTAACAGTTCTACAATTCCAATCTTTTATGGTTATAAAGTTATCTTGTTTGTGGTAATACATTGTTAAGAAGGTGTTAAATATAAATTTCCATAAAATACATGGAATATATTTTTTATGTCATAGAAATAGTTACGATACGTTTTTATCTAGTAAATATTCAGGTTTTAGAGTTTAATATTACTTGTGAATTTCAATTTCATTATACTTTTCTAGTATAACTACTACTTTCTTACTGTACAAAGAAGCTAAATAACCTTAAGTGAATTCCAAAGATCATTTCAAAGCAATAATTATCAAATTGTTTGTAACATACAATATTTTAATTCAGCAATTGTATTAGTGGTACCGATAATATTCCTTTTTCCAAAACAAATTAATATTCCACGTCCGGTTAGCTCAACCAAAAAAATATTACATCAGTTTTGTTGGTCTTCAGATTATAGAGAATTCAGATAAGTTTGTAAAAATTCTCTACTCTCTCTCAAAAAAAAAAGAAGAATTAAATTGCTCAAACATTGTATGTTATAGAAAATGTTAATTACTAATATTCCTTGTCATAAGAGTTGATCATATAAAAAATTGTTTCAGAAAAAAGTTTTAAGAAATTACATTGTTTTAAGAAAACTATGTAGAAAATAAGAATGACAAAATCTATTTTTGTTAAACTTGGCAACTTGAAAACTATAAATATTCTAGTTGGTATAGAAGCTGTCTTAAAAATTAAAAAAATAATACTCTATAAAAAATGGCCCGTTTAAATCATAGTAAATAAGTAACCGTCTCTCATCATAAAAGTCTAGTTAACCTATTTTCAGTTTCAAAGAAAATCATTTATTATTTGAGCAATTTTAATTCACATTTCATCACATTGTTTAAAATAATAAAATTTGTTAGATGTTTATTTAAAAAGTTAATTTTCTATATAACTATGTATTTCCATTTTTTCCTGTGTTATTTTTTGGGGCACAGTTAGTTAAAACTAATGTGTAGAATCTAATGATAAATATGAAGTATGTACAATCTATGTATTTTGTAACAAATAACTAAACTAAAATTTATATATAACATACATATAAGATTTAAAAAATAAATGCATTTTTTCTTTTGCAGATCATGAGGGTATTACATTATTTGCTTTTCATGGTAATGTCAATGAAGATTTTGAAATGGGTCATGAAGCAGGACAAATGGCTCAAGATGTGCTAAGGAAAAAAAATGGTCGTTGGACATATATAAATAGAAATATCAGACTGAAGAAAGGTGATATCCTTTATTATTGGCTGTATGTAATCAAAGATAAATTAGGATACGAGAGGCTTTTTCAAAGTTATACAGTTGGTAAGAATTCGTTTAATATCTTTATAGTTGACAAAATTAGAAGTATAATGATAGCAGTTAATTACCTCTGATATTTAATTTAAATAGGTGGTTAGGAGTAACGTGTTGCTTTTTGTGATTGTTGGTTGTAATAACACTGCTGAATAGAAGAATAGATACTCATTTTAGAAATTGTCAAAAATTCTATAATTTTTTTGTAGCACTGCGTATCTAAATCTTCGAAGATTAATATTTTTGAAATTGCATGAGTTTCTAGTAATAAAAGAGTTATTGATTAATCATAACGAATTGTGGCTAAACTAAAAATATCATCTGTCAATCATTTAGTAAAGAATAACGCTTAAAATGCATGTGAAATAATTTGCATCGAATTGAGCTTCCAAGTTTTTTTTTTAATTATTATATTTATACTGAATTTAATACTATAATATATGTATTAAACAAGTTTACAAACAAATGTAGTACATGAAGTACTGCTGATGAGGGAACCATATGATCTTTGAAAATACATTTTTGAAACTTATTTCTACATAATATTAAGTGGATGTTACTTAATACAATTTTTAAAGATAAAGGAAGGATTAATAAGGTTCATTTTCATAGCAATAAAGTATCTGGAAAATATACATAGGAAAAAAATTAATCACTAAATTCAAGATATGACTTTTCAGCTGATTTAGATTGCATTTTTAAAAAAAAATATTATTTTGTGATTTATATGTCAGTAAAAATCTCATTAGTATTCTCAAAGAATTCAGTGTTTTCTGTTTGTACAGTCTAATCTGGATCCCAAGATTAAAGTTAATAGCCCAAATTAAAATCTTTAGTATAATCTCTGAATTACACCAATTACACTAGGTCCAGCCAATGTACGAGCTTGTGACGTCACGAGCAGATTGCGTACACTACTCGGCCTGAAAATATCAACTCCGCGTATCAAATCGATTTATTACTTATCATGTTCTACGTGGTAATAAATATATTTAAATGTACTAATTATAAACAATACGTAATTAATTCTTTTATAACCTTTATTTGTACTAAATTATTAATTTTTAATAATAAACAAAAGCTTAATTAAATTTTCTTCGTGCATCTAATTCAAACTTTTAATAAGTTCACTATCCTCACTAAATGAATCACTATCACTTTAACGAATCAGGGTGGTAGGAGAGTTAAAGAATACGATTCCCATGTTTTTTTCAAAAGTTCATCCAAGTGATATTTTTGTATTTTACTTTTACGTAACTTTACTAACTGTGGTTTCAGTATTTTTTAACTATACGTAATATGGGGTTTCTCCAGCCATTCGGTTATATCTTTTCTTCTGGAATTTGAATTTGGCGCTTTATCAATATCTATCGTAATAAGGGCGTTATTAACAACTGCTACTGTCATTGGAGGAAGATTTGGAATCAATTTTTCACCCTCCCATTTCATGAAATTGTATTCATGTTCTCATGGTAGTCGGCATTTTTCAAACTGGCTTACCAAGTTAGTAATGCGTTCGGAATAAAACCGATTCTCCTCCAGCATAATTACTAATAAACGGTCACCTTTATTAATCGGTTCACGAAGTCCCTCAACAATACCATCAGACCACGACTTTGTCGAATAATGTGAACTTAAAACGTACGTTTCACCCAAATAAACAATGTAGCATTGCTTTGTCTGTACTTAGCCATTGCCTGCAAATATTCAATTCTCTTCCACCTGATATCGGATTTCTCAATTAAACGTTTTCTGTTATTTTCAGTTTTACCCCATTTGAAACTTAACTCTTTAAAATAACAGACAAAGTTGATTGCCTTTAAAATCAATAGATGACTGAAGTTCTTGCCTTATTTTTTTAAAGTAGGTAATTCATTCTTTGAATGAAATTCATTAACTGTTCTTTTAACTACACCTAAATCAAAACTGTCCAGTCCACTGACAGGTTTCGAACGTCGTTCATACTTTTTCGGCGTCCACGATTGCGGTGTTGGTTGAAGAATCATGTCTCTTTTCTCTCTTTTGTGTATTTGAACCTGTTCTTGATATCCCACAAGCAATAGCAATCCTTTCTTCGCATTTTGAATGCCAATTATATGTTTGTCGTCAGTTAATTTATCTACTTTTATAGCTTATTTTTTCATAAAATCATAAACATTATTGATAATTTCACGTGCTTGACTCCTAAGATTTTTCTTAACTACGGATTTAAATTCCGCACTAATAAAACACGATCAAAAATAAAACAAAAAATAATATATTACAAAAAATTTGCGAAGAACAATGAGTAAGTAAAATAATATGACCGCACAAAATCGCTCTCTGAATACCTTCACTGAACACGATATAAACTGGACTAAAATTTTATTTCTTTTCTTTATACAATATACACACATTGTGTACTGCGAACGACGGATCTAAACATAATCGTGACAAAAGACATTTCTAATTCTGTGAATAAATTTTTATAGGCCTATACATAATACCAATCAGAATATTAGTCATTGGTTAAGGAATCGTTATTCTTTACAAGATTGAGTCATTAAGCATTTTTATACATGTAATCAACTCAAGTGAAAAGCATTGAACACACAACATAAATGTATTGTTTGGGCGCCGTATTGTTTGTAACTCGAAAAATGAAATAAAAATAATAATTACGCGCAAAAATAATGTTTTGAAAAACAATAATATAATAAAATGTCAGCATGTGATGTCACAAGCTCGTAGATTCGCTGTGGCAACTACTATATACAGATTTAAAAAAGAATCAGTTTTTCTTCAACACCCTCAGATTTTTAATTATGACCCTTTAAAATATTGAGAGACTTCTTAAATAACAGAATACAAAAATAGTAATAATTAGAATTAAAATTCCTACCCTTATTTTGGAGAAATTTACGTTTATCTTAATTTCTTTTTCTTATTTACCTTTTATGTTCAGTGAGGTCGTCTTTATCATCCAGCAGTATGGTCATTCCATGTTAAATCAGTAAGCCTCACGACTCGATCATCACCAATTTCAACAAAAGTCACAGGATTGATCATATCTATAAAGTGATGCAAAAAAGTTTTTTTCAGATTTTTTAATCACTTAGGTTTTTGTGTAGGACCCCGTAAAAAAGTGAAAAAAATTTCAAAAACACGGTTCGGGTAATTACTAAAAATTAATTTTCTCACCTCCTATAAGAGCTAGAGAGCTCAATTTGATGTCATTTTAAAGTTCTTGAAATGGGCTTTCATGAGATATCACTTGGCAAGATTTTGTGACATTAATATAGTTAAAGGTAACAAAAATATTTATTTGACATTGAATTATCCAAAAATGTACTTTTTTTAAATTAAAAAAAAAATTTGCTTCCTAATGTGTTGTGTTTGTGGTAAAAATTTCATAATGGGAGTGCAATGTAATCATGGCGAAAGAAAATAATGAACTTGTATGTATTCACCACTTAACTGCAATTCTTATAGCTTCCAAAGATATTTACAAAAGAATTTCACAGTGTACACTTCTTTTTACAACTTCTGGTTAGCATTGTCCACTTCTTGCTTTGAGAGGTTAGAAACTCTTCCTGTTGGATTTACCCTGGGATCTACTTTTGAAATAACATCACTCCTATGTACATTAAGAACATCCTCAAAGACTGGATAGTGGAAGGAAGGTGAAGGTCCATGTGGATGTAAGAACTTCATCTTCACTGTTTGATTTTCCTCATTTGAATCTAGAACACACCCCAACCACCAGTGTCCATCATATCTGCAGATCAAGAATCCAAATATTTCTGTGAATTCAAGATCATCCTCAAGATTTGTTGTTTTTGCTACTGTTGAGTTGTAAAAAAAATGAAAACACCCTCACTTGCTCCTCATTCTTGTTCAGTGGAACAAAAGAGTGGAGTTTCTGAGTACCTGGTATAGTTCTTGCTGTCATTGTCCCACTCTTCAAAGCCTCTTCTTTATGCTGTTCAATTATACCATAATGGAAATGTATCAACTCAATGTGCCCATTTGCCCAGTGATACAACATTGTGGAGTCATGATCTGGTCATTGTAGGTCATTTGAAGACTTGTTCTAGCTGTAAGTCTTTTAACATTCCCTTTCACACCATCACATACACTTTTGCCATGAGATGTGGCAAAAAAATGCCACTCTGCTTTGATCACAAAGTCTGATTCATGGTAACAGAGGTTGAGAAAATTGAGTCTGTTTTTGTACCGAGAGGCAGCAGCACCATTACTGTAGTAATAGATCAGGCTAGGTTTTGTAGTAAAATTAGACTGCATGAAACCAATTAATATTTCTGAAACAGATGCTCTGCTATTGTGTCATATATTAGACAGTCAGAAATTATGACAACATATGTATGCATCAATGTTTTTGTTGTTGGATGTTGGAAATAGATTGTGAAGGAAATGTATGTACGTATGTAGATGAAATTGTGGGTGTGGGTGAACTGTTTCCTGTGCTTTTTTCAAGTGGAAACCTTGGGCTGCATCCTGGAGAATGAATGAATAGTTCTCAGCAAAGTTGCAGATTACAAGATATTCACCTTCTTACAGAGATTGCTTCAGATGGGTGAGGTAACTGGACTGTCGACTAGCAAGAAATCAGTGTTGAAGAAGTTTCAGAGGTTTTTCAAAAAGTATTCTGATGAATTCTTCAGTAGGTTTGACTAATGTCTCGAGAGATGTACTTTTTTCAACTTGTATCCACTGTTTGTAGGTGATGTTTTCAATGCAGTTGAGCTTGAAAGCTTCCTTAATCCTTTCCTTGACTTCAAATCCAGGACAATTTCTGGAATTTCCAAAGTAGCAAGATTCAGTTGGATTAGCACACACTACCTACATCATAATACTTTTGTAAGACTTAATTAATCTATCACCTTCTATCAGTTATTTCATTCTACAATGCATAACCATAAGTTCATAAGTTTTGTGTTTTGGTACATTGTGCATACACAAACACTATGGGTTCTACTTGCACCTACAAGAATCTGCGTACTTAGGCCTGAGTTCACAGAACTATGAAAATCCTATTTTCAGCAATAGGTACACCTCTGTTTAAACAATGCAAAAGCTTCAAGGAGATTACACAGAATTAATTTTTTCTGATCATGCTCTTGTCTTCCATTTATCTTAAGAGTAATAAACTTTATTTTTCCAAGTATCATTCAACTTATTTCCTCACTCTCATATAGATTAGTTACTTTTTTGCTGTTTCAAAATCTAAAGTTCTACCAGGTTTAGGATCAGGACATGACATGACACCTTTTACTTTAACCATACTTATAGCTTTCCTTGCATGTGGTTTGATACTTCAAATTCATCTTGAATCAAGTCCAGCTTTTAGGGATTATTGTCAATACTTGTATCCTGATGCTCTTATCATCTGTAGTATTAAATTTTTCCTTCATTTGGTAAATAATTTTATGGTTAAAGGAGAGAGGAATAGCATCTTGTTCAGAATCTGAATTCATGTTCAATATTTTGCTCTTGAACACTACTGCTACTTTCTTAAGGTTTTCTTTAGGGAATTTTCACTCACGTAGTCATTTTTTCTGAATAGGAGATTCATTTAAAACAATCAAACTTTTGTTCAGAGCATTTACAGCATCTTTTTCTGACAAACACAGAGGATCTAATTGTTGAAATTCTTCATCAGAAGTAGATTCTTCAGCATTATTTTTAGCAGATGCTTCTAACTGTTTGCAAGTATCACAAATTTTGTAACCTTGTTTAAGAAAAGTAAATATTTGCACCAAGTTCTTGCTTACGCTTTTCAGGTTTTTCTTACAGGAATTATGACTTGACTTTTCAAATGGATTGCAACAGTACATTTTACTTGAAGGTCTAGAAGTTGATGGTTCAGTGACCATGCTGGTCACTGTATTTTGGTCCAAGGCTGTGATGAATTAGTCATAACACTCCAAACCTGTAGAGAAAGGCATGCTTAGTTTACAAAGAGTGACTGAAAAATTTGGAAAAAATATTTTTTTGCATCACTATATGTTATATCTTTTTGGGTAGTACACCACTGAACCTTCTGTTCCAAGAGATGATCCAGACTGAATATTAATTACTTTACTTGTCTCAATAGGATGAAACATGTACATTCTTTTGGCAATTAGCAATTGCCACATAGGAGGAACAATTGGAATATTCTACCTATTTACCTAATTACAAAATTACATATTATTACAAAATAATAATACCTAATTATTACCTAATAGCAACTTCTATCAATTTTTTCATTCTACAAACTAATTATTACAAAATTATTTTTTAAGATAATCCCATTGTAATCCCATTATGGAATGTTTACCACATGTACCACATATTAGGAAGCAAAAACTATATATTTTTTTTAATTTAAAAAAAAATTCACTTTTGAATATATTCAAGGTCAAATAATGTTTTTGTGACCTTGAATCATTAATATCATAAAACCTTGTCAAGTGACATATCATATGAATGCCTATTCCAAGAGCTTTAAAATTACACTTAAGTGAGCTATCTATCTCTTATAGGAGCTGAGAAATGTATTCTTTTGTAATTATCCAAACATTGTTTTATGCTATTTTTTTACTTTTTTTTGGGGTCCCACACAAAAAACTGAGTGAGTGAAAAAAAAAAAATTTGCATCACTTCGTGGGTAGAGCCAAACCTGTAAATTTTATTTGACTTACTGGACATAAATCTGAGAAGTGCATTTATTTTCATTGATTTGATATTGAATGACCCAGTGTTGCTCATCATAGATTCATCCCAACTGCCTTGATAATGTTGTTTCATCTGCAATATATCTTGGTAGAACCTTTCTCTTTGTTCGTCACCGATGTCACCCCTTTTCAAAGGGAAAAATTCAAATGAGAATGTAAAATATGAATTTTCAATGACATTTGGCAGCCTAAATTTTTATAGTTCACTAAGAGTTCACTTGTATGCTGATCACAGTTTTCAGCTATTTTGTTTTCAAGAAGACTGGTAACAACATCCTTGAATTACTTCTATGCTGCTAGTTCTTTAGAATTCAGTTTGCTGTCAAATTAATTAATTAGTTTTCTTATTTGTGGTCCATAGAGTATTCTCTCTTTTAATTTGACTTCCCTTAATTGTGAAAAAACCTCAGCCAATATTTAAAGCTGCCTCCATCTTTATCTAATGTTTTTCACAAAATTCTTCAATAGGTCTAGTTTTATGTGTAGAGATGGTAAAATAATAGGATCTGCTTCGACAACGGGAATATTGACAACATTTTTCTTTCCTGGGCCAGTCTTTAACTTCGTAGTGTTTATCTGTTGTCTGACTATCCCACAAATACAAGAAACATATATATTTTGTAAAGCTTCTCTAGAGAAATTGAGAGTTCTAACATTCAAATCCTAGTATATGCAGTTATGCTTTTATGGATATGAATACTAGATTGTGGATACCAGTGTTCTTTGGTGGTTGGGTTTCAATTAACCACACATCTCAGGAATAGTCGACTTGTACAAGACTACACTTCATTTACATTCATACATATCACCTCATGCATCTTCTGAAGTAATACTTAACGGTGGTTCCAGAAGCTAAAGAGAATAAAGAAAGGCCAAGAAGAAGCCCTATCACTTTCAAGTCAGTAATTATTTGCCATGAGTGTTCATCATACTTAATAGCGTTTAAAATTTTTGACATTGTTTTATATGTTCCTTTCATTCCTACAGTATGTGCTACCAGTATAGAAAAAAACTTATATGAATTATGCAATAACACTGCCTTTAAGTTTTTTTATGAGTCTATAAATAAACACCAGTCATGAATAATGTATTCAATGTCCAGGTTAGACATTAGCCCCCTAACATAATGGGACGTGCAAATTAAACCATCTCTTCCAAAGTATTTCAGTAAATCTTCGTTTTGATTTCTATATATTGAAATTTAGTATCCTTCTTTAATAAATTCCATTCTTTAAGATGTGAACATATATAGAAGTTCTGCATATTGTTTCAAAAATACAAGTTACATATTAGGCCACTCAGTTCTACTGTATGATGAGATTCACTATTTGATTCTTCTGGAATGTAATTAATTTCTATTGAAGTTGAGGATTCATCGGTTGAGCCTTCTGGGGAATCAGAAATCTCTTTCGAAGAAGTTGGAGCGATTGAAATTAGTAAATCAACACCATGAAGTACTGGTCTCATAGCTGAATGAACATTTGGGTATGCAACACTGATTCTATTGTTTGAATTGAAATCAGTAACACTTTTTAAGCAAAAATAGCAGTCACCATAATGGTGAGTGGTCCCTCGCCAAATCATAGGTATGCCAAAAGGCAAATGCTCTTTCTTTTCTTTTTAACCACTTGGTTGGTTTGACGTAGCACTTGATGCATACTACATTGATACATACTACCAGGATTTATCTTGGTCTCCCAAGGGACAGCCAAAATAACCTTTGTAAGCAGTTTTCAGTAGATTCAATACTAGTTTTTGTTGGTTTTTCATGCTGAATTCTCTGTAAATGTAACAATAAATATTTGGAGAATTTTTACAAGCCCGATTTTTATTCATTTTAAAATTCAAAATATTTTAATCGATGAAAGTAAACTGAAATATTACAGAAATACTTAATTATAAAAGTAATTAAGTTTTAATTTATAAATTCTTAATTACTTAAAATATTCCATAAAATTGTTTGACACTCAACTTAAATCTTGATGCTCAATAAAATAATAAAAAAATTGTTTTGTCATAAAAATCTTTCACTAAATTTATGGCATCTCTTATGAAACTATCATTGTAACGTGTGTTTGATAAAACCACTATCACACCTAAAAAACATAATAAGTCGTACCAAGAACTGAACTCATAATGAAGAAAATTTCAACATGTTGAATTATTCATTACTTGACTCACTGACATGTCTATACGTGTCTGGCTTGCCATGAAATGACATCATTTGACTGTTAGGTATCAAAGTAGGTCTACAGCATGCATCACAACATAAATCAGATGTGAATAAGAAACATATAGATGTACTAACTTATTTGTTTTGTTTGTTCCACAAATGATGGAACAAATAAATTTAAGGGGTTGTAACTTAAGAATGTTACGTGATGGGTTGTTTCAGAATACATATTCAGATTCAGCATATAAAATACTATATAGAACACCTATTCCCTTTTCAGTTCTAAATTTTATGTTGACCAGTGTTATAGTGAAATATAATTATACAGAATGCTCTATCTATTACAAATGATGCAAGTAACGACGATTTGCATTATTATTATTTTTATTTTTAGTGATGTATTTATTACTAATGAATTCTGAGAGTAAAATTAAAATGATGATTCTTTTGTTCATTTTTTTTAGGAGACGTTCCATTTAAAGGAGGTAGTGTTACTCCACCAGTTACTCCTACTCGCCCAGTTACTCCTGCTCCACCAGATAGTCCTAAACCAATAAACCCTCCAGTTGAAGAGTGTGTGAAGTCTGAGACAATAATGAATGGAAAGAATCAGTGTAGAGGATCGCTTATATTTCATTCAAAGTTTACACAAAGCATAAGTAAAGTCTGGAGTCACGTTGTTCAAATTGGAGGTGATTATGTGAGTATATATAAAATTGAATTTTTTTTTTAAATTCATATAAACTATACATCTTACTACTTAATATTGCATGTTAAATATTAGCATAATAAACATGAAATTAAATAACAAATATATTCATGAAAGGCTGTTGAAATAAACACAAATGGTGATGACATTACAAATATAAAAATCATAAAATTCAAAACATAAATGATATCGCTTAAGTTCTTTTTATTATTAAAAAATCATTAAGAATAAATATCCAAAAATACATACATGAAAATATCTAAAACTAAATATGAGTTTTGGCGGTTAATCAATCATCATCAAAGTATAAAGAGAACTTAGGAAAAGAAAAACTTCAATGCAGAAATAAAACTTAAAAAGTAGTAAATGGAAAAGGAATATTAACAATAAAAGATAAACTGAAAAGACAGAAAAAATTCTCAGAAGTTTATAAATAGCACTTTCAATTAAAGAAATGATAATTACAAATTGATCAATGTCACTTCATACATTTCTGGTGAAAAGTGAAAAGTTAGCTTAAATATAATTTAATATTTCAACAACTCACTTGCATTGGTCATACAAATTATAAATGATAGGGTAAGATGAAAATTTATCTGTAAAGGCAAGTAACATGAACATTCTTAAATTTTCAAAGAAATATGTCAAAATTTAGATAAATAAATTTCGGTAAATATTTGATATTTTTTTGCGATAGAAATTTTCTTAATGAATTGAAATTGTAAAAGTCTATTTTTGATATTGGTCCCTTATTGTTGCTAAACAATAATTTTTTTCTGTTATTCTAAAGAAATAAATTTTCTAATCTACTTGCTGTTTATATAGACATCTTTAAAACTTTGATTTGTAATAAACGTTTTTTTGATAGTTTATTAGCAATGTTAGATAATAGCTGTAATGTGTTTCACGAAAGCGTGCAACAAACAGAAATATAACAGTATGATGAATTTAATTCAATTTAGCACAATCCATCCACGAAAAAACACTTCTCTTTACTTTCAACATAAAAATGAAGTAAAAATAACTTGTAATATAAAGATTAGAAAATTGTGATAAAATTATATATTTATCTTAGAAATAAAAAAAAACTGAAAAAAATATATTACCGTTATATTAAAATTTCATCAAATAAAGCAGAATAAAATATTTTTTACCTCAACGTATCTCTTCAGTACCATATAAGCTGCTGTCTGTTAAACTATTGTCATCGTTTCCCAGATTTATCACAATATCCTCAATAGTATTTTCACATAAACTGTCCGCTTCCCATGCTTTTTTCTTGTTTAATTACATGTTGAATCAATATTTCTTAGCGTTTGAATCTACTTATTAACACCTTCTATCAATAGGTTTTTTATCAGCATAAATGTTGTAATATTACTCCTAATGCAGCCTTTGACTATATCCATATCAGTTTTATCGGGTTAAAATCATAATGGCACTCAGGAAGACGCCAGACGAGACAATTTTTTAATTTTGCTATTTCATCAACTTTATAATGTGTTTTTGTTTAACTGATTTTAATTAACTTATAAGTTCTTCTTTTAACATGTTATCGGTGTATGAGATTTTCTTCGATTAATCATTTGACAATTTCCGATTTTCGGGTCGAAGCGTTCGGAACTTTTCACTTTTCAGGCAATGGTACGGCGAATTATCCATTACTATGTCGGGATCCTTCAGCAGCAATCTCGACAATGTTTTTAAATCGCTGCAAAAAATTGTCACCATTCATTTCATCGTGATACTCTTGCAAAGATCTCTGGATTCAAATTATCTTAAACCACATTTCGAAAACCCATTTTCACTTCCTACGTGTGTTACTATTAATCGTTTAATAGTACCGAGATTTTCACGCCAGTTGACAAACCTTTCGTAAAAGCGTATTTTTCTCTTTTTATTTGTTTATGCATCCATACTTTTTCCTGTACATGTTCCGGATTAATCATATATTATTATTTTCATCTGGATAATAAATTGTCTTGCCATCTTCACGAAATCGCTTAATTTCTATTAAAGATTCCCTACGCCATAAAGTAATATCTTCCCGTTCAATCGATGAAGAATTATTTTTTCTGGACATGAAACGAAAATTCATTGATTTTAAAACACGACGTAACGTACTTATAGAACATTTCGGCAATTCAGGGTAGGTATTTACGTTATTTAATATTTTGTTCAAGTCAGGAAGCTCGTTATTGAAATAAAACGAATGAACTTTTTTTCTGATAGCAGTTTTAGTAAAAGCTTTCAATTTTTCAATCGATTTCACACGCTTTCGAGTCTTTCTAGGGCTAACATTTTTACCATCAATTTCGTGTTTCTTTATTATACTACTTAAGGGTTTTCCTGGTTTATGTTTCACGACAAAATCACTCATTGTAAAAAAAACCCGATTGCCAAAAAAACAAATAAATTAAAATTAATGAAAATAACTCTGAATAAAACTGTTATAAAAATGTACTATAAAGCTATGTCGTACCGTATGGAGTAACACGATTCCACAGACTGAAATACTTTCTTTCACTAAACTGAATAATGGTGTGAAGCATTACAAATAATGTTACCAACAGTAAACATCAATAACAAAGACTCAACAAAATTTTTAATTGCTTATCATCGGCATGCCACGCGCTGCGAGACCAGTGATAGCTTAAAGTACATTATCACATTCGTAAAACAATAATTGTATTTGCACCCGGAAGTGATAGAATGATTTAGCTTAAACTACTGAGATACAACTCATAGATACTGAATTCGTATTTATATCTGTTACACTGTTTCGTGACACAAGGATTAGTTCTCTCTTGTTTTTTATACATGTGCTAAGAAAGACTGAAATTAGAATAAAATAATTTTTTTTTGTTCTGCTTTTTTTTTGCTTTATGGATAATAAATTGAAATTATTATGGTATCTATAAATTGATTTTTTACCAGTCTTTTGATAAGTTTATCAAAAGCTTATCTTAGCTTTTTACAAGACAGAAACTAATTTCCTAGGTATTTCTTTGGCAATAGTTATGTTATGATTATTTTTTAGAGAATTTTTCTTTATAGATTTTTTCCGTGTGCAACTTTTGTCCATCCTTAATCTAATCCTCTTTGTCTGAAATTCTGAAGAAAGGTAGTCTTGATACTTTTAATAAGCTTTCATCACTTTTTTTATATGCTGTTAATCCACTTCTCTTGTACAGTCTTTGAGATTAAGTAATAAAACTCATTTCTTTATGATAACATTCCAGATCAAGTGGCTCAAAATTTGTTCTAAAAGCTATTACATTAAAAATTTCTGTCATCTTATGTCGCATAGGTTGAAAAGAATTGTTGGTGATATATTAGTCTGAGTATACTTTTTCTGTAAATAACAAAAGTGATTTTATCTTGAAAAACTAATTTTTGAATTAAATAGTATTAAATGTACTCTCAATTTTACTGGTAAATTTTGTCATTTTTACATCCTTATACGAAGTAAACAAAATATTGTGATAGCGAAAAATTTTGGTTATCAGATTTCAACGGAAATATCCATTTTGACCATCCCTGAATCCATTTTGACTAGCTTCGGCGTGACGTCTGTACGTATGTGCGTATGTATCTCACATAACTCAAAAATGATTAGCCGTAGGATGTTGAATTTTGGGTTTAGAACTGTTGTAACATCTAGTTGTGCACCTCCCATTTTGATTGCAATCAACTGGACCAAAAGTGTCCAAAAAAGCTCAAAATCCAAAAAATCTGGATTTTGGACGTTTTCTTAACTGATAAGTCCTCATTTGAGAGCTTTTCAATGATACATCGTAAGTGGTATTTATTTTCATTGGTTTCAGAGTTAAGTCAAATAAAATTTTAATTAATGAAATATTTGGATCTAACAAGGGGAAGGCATATCGATTCGAATAGACTTCATCTCATTTTTGTTAACTTTTTTTTAATTTAAATATATTTAATTATTAATAATTATTAAACTCTGATTGTAAAAAAAGTTTTACAGTGAATAGTAATTCAATAATAACAATAAAAAAATATGAAAAAATATCAGAAGTTATTAATGAAATTCAATTTTTTGTACTATCATTTAAAATAAATGAGTATATGTAATTTAGTAGGCGTACAAAGAACCGTGTGGTGTGCACATCAGATTTTTATTGTTAATAATCATATTTTAAAAATATATATATATTTATTTAAATAGTTACAACAGTCTTAGCTCTATTACAGTTACTAGATGAATAGTAGATGAATTTTGTAGCTTGTTAAAAATAGCATGTCTGACTGGGTTCGAACCTGGGACCACCACCCGATGAAAGGCCAAGACGCTACCACTCGGCGACAGAAATCAGCGTGTATAAATAATGTTGCAGAATTATTCTATTTAGGTAGTAAAATTAAAAGGATTTAAATGGTAAAGAACATTAAAGTTCAGATTTTTGCAAGCCAGAAGAGTTTTTACATACAAAAAAAATTTACTAGTATCAAGTGTTGATTTTTGGAATTATATTGAAAGTGTTAATTATATTTGATCCGAAGTGACAGTCTCATGATCAGCTCCTCATTTTCGAAAAAGTATAGTCCAATGAGATGATCCCATGTGACAAAACTGCACATCATACAGTTGCCTTGCTGCTGTGTAAAGGGCGTTCATAAACCTAATTGCGGTTGCTGTCTTCTGCTTGTTCACGTAACCTGTGAGATGGAAATGAGCCTCATCTGACATTCTGACATCCAAGGCTTGCCCAGAAATTCTTTATCCTCGTTAAAGTTGGCCATAAATTTTTGAAAGAAATCAAAGCGGAACTGGTGATCGTTCTCCTTCAGTTCTTGCACGATCTGTAAGGATGCAATTTTAAGTTGAATGAAAAATTTGGCGAACATTCTATCGGCACAACCCGACCATATTGCTTGTTTACGAATTGAAAACCGTGTGCTCTGTACGACTTAAACGCGTACAGTCTCAATATTGTGTGGCGTACGTGCACTTCTCGGTCAATCTGTCGGTTGCTTTTTCAGTGCCAATTCAGTCTCTTCAAAGTTTTTAATTCATGTTCTTATCGCGTGTTTTGATGAAACATGCCCTAAATTGTAATGCAGTCTCAACTCACTCTGTACATCTTCCAAGCTATGGTTGATTTTGTAAACATTTTTATGGCGAAAGCACGCTGTTAACCGTTCCACTGCTCCATGATAGCCGAGTGGCAAGGTTGCCTCTGCATAAAGCAATATTGCCAACTGTACATGGCTGCCACTTCAAAGGATCTACTTTTTCATATCACTTTGCATGAAACAGTTAATTGAGGATGTATGAGATTTCTATTGCGACTAATAGATTAGCAAAGATTAGAAGGCATTGGAGAAGTACATCAAACCAGGCCAATAAATGAAAACTCAAAAATAAAAATACTGTAGGCTATTTTTAAAGAAATTTTAAAATTATTTACTACTGGTACTCATTAAATGTTTTTATAAAAATATTTACTAATTAATTATACTAGTACTAATTAATTTTCGCTACTTACTCTACAATCTGTTTTGTTACTCAGAGTGCGTTTAGTGAATGATTTTAACTGTAATATATATATTACTTAGAAATATTAATTTAAAATCAATTTTTAATTCAGAAAACTACACAAAATTTCCTTGTTATCAAAAATTCATGTTGAAATAATATTACAATACTACAGAAGTAATATTTATTACTAAATTTGGAGTTGTAAAATCATCGGTGGGAATCAAAGTTCATAAACAAATGTGGTGAAACTTTGTGACTGATTTGTAACGTTGTGAAGCTTTTACTAACATTTTTGGCTTTATTAAGCATGAGTGGAGGTCTACTATTTAGTTAAGTTACTATTGTCAAATCATTTATTTACGTGTAATGGTATCAATATTTATAAGTAGGTCTTCTGGCTTTACTTTTGATTGGAGTTATTTTATTTTAAATTGAGTGCTCAAATTGATTTTTCTTTTTATAATTTTCACAATTAACAAATAAATTGACTACATTTTAGTAACAAACATGGTTCAAGTTCTACATGCCTGAGATCATTGTTTCATTCGATACTAATTACATTTGACTATATTTTTAGATTCAGTGATTGATAAATAAAGATATTCAAATGACTAACAGATGGAAATAGGTATTAGTTAAAAAAACATACCTTCTCTCTTGATTTGATTGAATTGATATATTCTTTCTTTGACTTTGTTTGTAGTTTATTACAAATATAAAATATATGAAATATTATTACCAACCATTTTAATATTATTTTGGTTATTCAATAAATAATGTTTAATAAATGTGAAGTAAACAATTTGTAGGAAATTCTAATAAAACCTAGAAAAATAGGATTAGTTAAAAAACTACAGGAAACAGAAATTTACTAAATATATATATATATATTTATCTGCACCTCTCAGGAATGGTCGGCCTGAGTCTATACAAGACGCCACCTGATTTAAATGTCATCCTCATCTCATTTGGTCATGGGGGAGGTTGCTTATTGTTTACTAACTGAGCAGATTGTAACGTACACATTAAGAAATAAATGAATAATATGTACAGTATATATTTAACAAGACCGGTATAGTGGACCTAAGTAACGGATTTTTGCCAATTAAGAAGAAAGTCGTAGAAAATGTAATAATGAGAGGAATCCAGAAAGGGCTAAAAGAAACCCTTTTAGTAAAGATAACAGGTCCGATTAACAATCGGCTTTTGTAATACTGCCCACTTACACACAATAAACACATGTCATTCCATGAGAAGAGTTACCGGACCAAAGTTTGGAATGCGTGTGAACGAAAGGGCTTGGCCGATCGTTCTCACGCTTCGAGTTGGGCCCGGTCCGGCAGGTAAAGAAGATAGGAGTATAAAAACTCCGGGGAAGACCAGTTAAAAATCAGTTCCGCGATGTGAGTTCTGCGAATCAATCCGCGAGACATTCGTCAGCGAGAGTATTCTGCGAGGAGGTCAGTGAAGGAGCGAATTTCGAGTGCAGGTTCGATGCAACTAAGGTGACGCCACGAGTAACTCCAGTACACGAAAACAAGAAATGGGTAGGTAAGTTACTGGAAGACTATAAGTGAAAGAGATGAACTAAATTTCATTCATAAACTGTTAGGGTAGTTCTGGTGAACAGCAAAGGTGTTTGCCCGTGAAAGAACTTTATACTTGTCTTATCTATTTTACTACTGTTATTAATACAAGACTACTGGTTAAAAATATTAAGACTAGCGGTCATGCTATGTGTTGTCAGTGGGACTGAATTCTGGTTTTTCAATATTTATCTACCTGTGAATATATCCTGACGATTACTTCAAATTCTGTTTCGCATGTAATCTCTGTTTATTATTACTATTATTGACATTTATGATTATTTGTTTGTTATTGAAATTTATATTATTATTTTTTACTGCTGCCATTATTGTCATTATTCTAATTATTATTGTGGGATTTATTTTTATCTGTTATTGTTATAATTATTCTGATTATTGTTGTTGTTGCGATTACTATACTTTTCTTTATTATTTGTTTTATGATTGTTGTACTATTATTATTACTATTGACATTATTATTGATTTGTCTGGTTTTACTTATGTTTTTAAACCAATAAATTGTAATTATATAAACATTTTAAATTGTCAGTCTTTCAACATCCTGATCGAGCCGCGAACACGCGACAATATATCTTTTACTTATTCTGGCCATTTTATGGCCTCCCCCGCTAATTAATGGCTGGAGTACTTTCCTTTGTTTTCAAAGTCTTTGTAGAATTTCTTTACAGAAATATTGATTAACTGTTTGTCCAGGAGACAACCAGTTACAACACAGCAACAATGCTGTGGAATCGAAAAAGCACACAAGCATGCATTTCACTTTTGAGTTTCGGCATGCGAGATTTTAGTTCTGGGTGATCCCTTTGAACACTATTGCGAACTTTGACATTTTGTCCCTGGATCATACTGGAAGAACCAACTCTCATCACTAGTGATAACAGGATTCAATAACTCTGGGCTGATTTATACTTGTTCCAACAGATCAGCTGCCACATTTTATCCGTGCATTTCGCTGTTGCTCTGTAAGATTTTTCGGGATCATTTTCTCATCCCCAGATTTTCTTTTCTTATTTGTCGAACAGTTTCCCGATTGATGTTCATTTCTTCTACAATCATTTTCACAAATAATCTTCGATCGGATCGTACGATTTCACGCACCCTGGTCATGTTGATGTCTTTCCGTAGTTGATGGTTGTCCATTACCGTCTTCGTTTTTAACATTCGTTCTGTCTTCACAATACATTTTATGCCAACGAAAAACTTGAGCTCTCGACATAACTTCATTTCCAAAAGCCCTCGAATTTAACATAAAAAGAAATGGCATACCGTTGAGCAATATTTCACGATTCCATTTCCGTATCGAGAGACCAAAACACGTATTCACTTATTATACTACTGCTTAAGACTGAGATATTGAGCTGCTTAGGCTATTAGAGGCAAAGATCAAGGTCAAAGATGCAGTGTCTATGAAGGCTGCAGGGTTGCCACACTTTGCTAAAAAAAATCAGTCTCATTACTTAATTGCTGCACTTGTATATATATATATATATATATATATATATATATATATATATATTTAGAAGTAGATGTGAGTAGGCGTTGAAGAAAACATTTTTGATAGTTTTTATTGGGTGTAGTAAGTTATTACTGAATATGGGAAGTAACTGACTGCTGAGATTATAGAAGCCCCCAAAATGAATATCTGCATAAGTTGAACATTAACTTCGGCTATTGAAAAATTAGTGTTGATATTTAAAAAATGTTAAATGAACAGAATTAAACCAGTTTACATAATTAGCAATACAGTATTGTAAAAGCTAACAATACTGAACTTGTTTGTCCAGTATATTCCACTGGTCAAAATTATCAGTACTACTAGCACTGTCGGATTTTGTTATAAATATTTCACTCTCAGCGTATAAAAAAAAAAATTAAATTAATTTAATTGATTATTAACATTAAAAAGTTGTAACAACTTACTTTTAATTTAATGAAACTTTTTCTTCCAAAGATCATTGTTAATTATCAGCATCTTCTTCAGGAGAATTTTGAGTACCATTATTTTTGATCTCTGAAGATATTGTTGATAATTACATCTGAAAGGCCTTTGAAAGAACAAGTTTCATGAATTTGAAAGTAAATCATAAATAACTTTTAATAGTCTCATTAGACTTTTAAAAATTCTATTGTTAGCAAGTTAAATTGGTATCTATTAACTTTGCATTACTAGTAAGATATTATCATGTCATTGAGCTACAGTAATTAAATCACTGTAGTTGAAGATAATAAACAATCCCACTTGCTTGTGATATCTATCTAAAATATACGTAAAACTTATGTTTTAAAAAAAATATTGTTCTTGAAACATGACAACTTGGTAAGATAAATAATTTTATATAGAGCTAAGAAGTAGCATAATAATTTTATTCTTCAGGAAATATATTCAGAATGCATGATGCTGAAGCTTTCCTTATTAGCTGCTGTTAATTATGTTTTATTCATTGTTGCAAGAGTTTTTACTTATTACCAAATGTGCATAACATAAAGTAACATGAAAGTAATGTAGAAAGGCATCTAAATAAGTAGTGTTTTAATTACATTGAGAAATCTGGTATAAATTTACATTTTCTGCTGATTCTATGCAGCATTCTAAATAACATTTCTTACTAAAAAAAAAACTGAGGAAGATTATAGCTAGATGAAAGAGATTTTTCATATTGTATGTAATTCATTAGTTTAAATGACAACTTCAACTATTGTGTTATTCAAATCTTATGTACTTTATAAGTCTGTTTTCTATTTCAGGAAGATGAGTTTGTTGTGTTTGATAGCAATTTAACTAATTCATTTATACAATCAAATTGCTTAGTAATAAAACCAACATTACTGGATGATGAGCACGGTAAAGATTTTTCACTGAGTGGACCTCTTGATTTATCATCTCGGTCAGTGATTTTAAAGTGTTTATTTGTAGTTCTGATTTATAATAATTTTATTTTAAGTATACACTTACATATTTGTTATTAAAAAGACTGGGTTACATGATTACACTGCTCTTTCAAATCTATTATTAAATATTTTTTTGTGTAGTTTTTATAAAAATCACAATTGAAACCACACATTTTGTACCAGAGTATTTCAGAAGATTCTGGTTGTTTTATACTTTAATAGAAATTCTTGAACATTTTCTAATAATGAAAATTTTTCCTGTACCTTATGTTTTCAAAAATAATAAAATGTAACTTTTCTTTCTTTAATCACAAGAATTTTTTTATCTGTTTTATTGTATTTTTCTCATCACACTATATTTACTTTGGAACACGATGAGATACGTAGTATATGATTTTAAAGAAAATTTTTTGCACAACCTATTTATTGATATTACACTTATCAGCTGAGTTACAACCCTCCTTCAATTTTTTACTGCAGTTAGTTTAGAGTTTATGTTTTCATGATATATACGATTGGCAAATTTCCTGTTTTTCTGAAGCATAATTTTCTTATTTAAAGATCTAAGCTTACAGTTTAAATTATATTTTTATTTATTGCATATATTCTTATTAAAAGAATTTACTTCTCAGTTTAAGCAAGTTGATACATAATTCCCAATTTTTTATTTTTTATTTTGCCTTTTTATCATAGCCTGTAAAGACATAATGTTTTTGAATTTTTCCCTTTTTTTTGGAAGCTATTTTGTCTTATAAGTTTCTTCTTATTTTTCAATAGATTAGTAATATTTGTTAAATTTTGGAAAACTACTTATGAGAGTGTATTTCTTGATCATGAACAGAATATGAGGTTTAAAACTTGTTGTGAAAAGAGATATTTAATAATATGCTAAAAGACTACAACATAATAAAATGCATTTATCTCAGTTACTACCACATATGTTATGTAGAATACACAGTTAGAATATGAAAAAAACTGCACAGTGATAAGTGGTTAATATAACATCACTGGATACCTGATTTAAGAAAATATTATTAGTCAGTATTAATGGAGAGTTGTAATTTTTTTATATTTAGTCTTTGCCTTAAGTGAATACAAATATCAATTAAGAGAACATTTTTTTTTCTTGGGCGTAAAATGCTTTCACGTTATCAATGCCTGGGTTAAAATAATAACAAGAGCCTTCTTCTCAGATATTAGCAAAAATAGATATTAAAATAGCAAAATAGCATTAAAACTATGATAAAAACTAATATAATAATAGGAATAAAATTGAAACAATAAAAGCAACGTAACAGTTACGATACTACGTATATGAAACGTGAATAATAAAGTAATATTAAAATTTTGATGGGTTAAATCTTATTAAGATTATTAATCCTTTTTAAAAGAAATGATAACCTTCTTGTCCCAAGAAATGATAGTACATTCTTGTCATTTCCTAGGATGCGCCGTATGTTCCTCGGCAATTTAAATTTATGACATAAAGCTGTACAGTATATGCAATCCACAAGGATGTGGTGCACAGTCAAGCAGCAGTCACAATGAACATACAATGGTGTATCTCCGTAGACATCAGGTGTTCATGAGTAGCTTTGGTATGTCCTAACCGCAATCGACATGGGACTATTTCCTCTCAGCAAATTTTTCTGCATGAAAAGTCCCATGGTATCACCGTGTCTTTTATGTGTCAAAGTTTATTATCTGCTGTAGCATCCCAATCATCTTGTCACCTTTATTGAAATGTATGTTTAATGGAATTGATGAAATCGGTAGTTGTAACTCAAGTGGAGAAGGATGGTTGCTACATGCATTTTTAGCAGTGGAATCCGTGCGTTTTTTACCCAGGATTCCCACATGGCTAGGGATCCAGTGGAAATTCACCTGTGTGTTGTGCCAATTTAATTTGAGATTGCTTTATGAATTTCAGTGACAATAGTATGTCTGGAATACAAAACCTCTATAGCTTGGAGAGCACTATATGAATAGCTGCAGATAAGGATGTGAAAATATTTTTATCTAATGATGTTCAAAGCCATTTTGATGGCATAAAGTTCAGCATTGTAGACACTTGTAATACCAGGTAGAACAAACATGTAAGTTATGTCATTTACAACAAAAGTGCATCCTATGGTATCATTCTGCTTCGATACTTCTGTGTATACTACTGTGACTGGGTTCATCTCTGATAGAAAATGGTAAAATATTTGCTGAAAGATGAAAGGAGTTTTTAATTTTTTATTATATAGAGTGAGGTCTAATTAAAATTAATGGGTCAAGTCTTCACAGAGCATGCGTACAGGAAAAGGTTGGTAGGGAAAGTAGAAAAAGGTGAGTCAAAATATAGAAGGTACATTAATCCCCGGGTACGGACATCCATTGGTGCTGTATTATATTGATGGTTTTCAGACCATTAGAAATGAGGGTTTGTGAGACTGCCTTAAGAACTGGGTGATTTGGTTGTCCTTCAAAATGTGCAGAGTAATATGCTAGCAGTTGGTCCCAGCTATCCCAAAGTGATGGCTCACTGCAATCAACAAGTATGCTTGCCACAGGGTCTGATCTAAATGCACCAGTGGCAAGACAAAAAAAAGAGTGGTGTACAGAATTGAGCATCTTAACCGCAGTATGACGTGCTGAAGAGCAGACGATTCAACTATAATCTAGTTAAAAAGGAACTAAAGAATAATAAAAGCATAACATACATGATCGGTCATTCCCCCACTTGGTGTTGCTAAGGACTTGTAGCATATCTAGAATTTTTAAACATCTCACCTTTAACTGTTTAATGTGTTTTTGACCCACGTAAGACGACTTTTCTTGTAGATGAGAAAAGACTACACATTTTGTTTTCTCTGGTGAGAACATGAAGCTGGTGACTTTGGACCAAGTTTCAAGGAGAGCTGTAGTATTCTGTAGTAGTCTCAGCTGTGGCTGTTGAATGGAGTCGTGGTATATACAGTAAAATCAAGTAGAGAACACAAAACAGGTAGTTACACATATCTAGTAATACTGTTGATGGCTATAGTAAACGAGGTATCACTTAATACACTTCCTTGAGGCACTTCATTCTCCAAAATGACACTACTTGATACTGAATCTCTAACATGAACACATAATGAACGGTTATTTAGGAAACCTCTAATAAAAGCAAGCATATTACCTACAACTCCCCATTCTTTAAGGGTATTTAGAATACCTTGTCACCAGGCAGTGTTGTACGCCCTCCTGATGTTAAAGAAAATTATTTCTTAAAATTATTACTTTTTAAATTATAATTTAAATTGTGACGTACAATTTTAATACTGCACTATGTTCATATCAATAAATATGATAGGTATGAATACTGACATAAGATTTTAAATATTTTTATTTATTTTAAAAAAGTAATCTGTAATTATATGATAGTATATTATAATAATGTAATAGGACTTTTAACATCCAAAAGAAATGCAAGTATTTCAAATACCAGATTTTAACATTGGTCTTTGAAGTCTTTCAAGATGTAGATACATAATAATACATACTAAATTACAGTAGTCTGTATTGTGGTAATAATATTTTAATATCTAAAGTAAATATTTTGTGACAGAGTTACAATATTTTGTAACTCTAATCTTACCTAAGGGTAAGAGACTTGCTTCAAGTGGAGTTTATATTTATATCACATCATAATTCAAAAGACATTATTATAAATGATTTACTTACTTTTACTTACCTACTTTTTGAAAAGTACAATTTCAAAATTAATATTAAATGATTAATATTAAAAAAGCATTTATATTAAAAAAAAAAAAAATAATAATATTAAATGAGTTTGTTATTACATTATTCACAAATAAAATAACCAGAGATTGCTCATATTTAAGATTGGATCAAATTTAAACAGTTTCTCTTGTTTCTATTAGCTGTACATCTAGTACTTCATGTTATATGAAACGTACAGTTGGTAAAAATATTCTTCCACCTGTGGTGTCAGGAAGGCTATCGACACAAAATAGTTTTTCGTTTCTTTACGGAGTTGTTGAGATTAAAGCGAAATTACCTCACGGTGACTGGGTTGTTCCAGGTAAAATCAAAATTTTTTAATTTTAAATAATTTATACTTCTAAGATGATTTTATATTACATGATGATTTTATGATAAATGATTTTATATTACAGGATTTTTCTAATCTGTACCATTTTGTTTATTTGCATGTGTGCTTACAGATATTAGAGTAGTGTCATAAACTAGGAGATCACATGTGCAGGAAAACTGTGACAGAAATTGGAGGAAAAAATTACAAGAAATGAAGCCTAATAAGCTACTTATTCTTTTAGAAGACTAAATAATTAGATATAGCTGAATACATATAGATGTATTGGCTGGGCTAAAAGCCAGCATTTGGTATTTCATTGGGCCACAGAGGACCAATAGTTCTACGATTAGAGTTATGTTATTTGAAAGATTAATGGCATGAGTGAATGCGACCTGCCCTTTTAAATGATAAATAATTGAAAAATATTTACAAATCTTTGTGAATAATATAAACTGTAATTTTTCACTTCAAAGTTGATATACAAAGATTGTCCCAAGAAATCAGAACAGCATAAAAGGGTGACCCTTATTAACCATTTAAATTAACCTTCCATCTATATCAGATTCTCATCATGCATAAATTTCAAGAACATGTATAAAAAGATTTTATATATGTTCTTACTTTTTATAAGTTTCATTTGTTACAGTGTTCAAGAGGGTGAATGTTATTAGAAGGTTGTAATGCAGTGTTGCTTGTAAATTCTGATGAATATGTGCAAAAAGTGGTAATATATTAATGTGGGAGTTCTTTATAAGTAAAGGTTTTTCATGGAATATGGATACCCAGATTTCCAGGTTTAAGTTCTCTTGCGTTATTTCTTTTGATCTGAAAAATATTTCCAAAAGCTCCACAAACGATTGATGCAGAACATTGAAGACAAATTATAACATAGGATATATTGGAAATTTGGAGGGTAGCAACCACATAAAAAAGTAAATTGAGACCTATGTTGCAGCAAATGGAGGCCACTTCCACCATTTATTATAAGTAAACAACTCATCCTATTTCTTTATTGTTCTGGTAATGGAGGCTAAACAATCTTTTTGAAAATATTATTCAATGTTGCATACTTTTTGGATCATTGTGTATTTTTTGTAAAATTTTGGCAAGGCAGTTGGTGTTGGTGTAGCAGTTTGTCTCAAATTTGATTTCTGGCAAGGTTTTGCATTTTTTCATCTCATCTCATCAATCTTATTCTCCCCATTAAAATATATCTTTAGTACACCTGAAATTGAATGCTGAAATAGAGTAACAAAAATTATTTATCATATTTTTAAATAATATTAAAAATTAAGATATTTAATGCAAAATATAACTTTATTATTGTAGCTATTCAAAATTACTTAAAATTAATTTAATTTTCAGAAATTTGGCTTTTACCACAATCACTACATTTTAATAAAGACAAATCAGGAAAAATAATAATTGCATCTTCTCTTGGTAATGATCAACTTACATTTAACGGTAAAGAAATAGGCAATAAACATCTGTTTTGCGGGCTGCAAGTTGGTAATATGAAGAATTTTTTTGAAGAAAATAAAAATTCTGGTTACTGGTCTGATTCATTCCATTTATTCAAGGTGATCTGGAGTCCTGGTAAGTAAAATTAACTTTTGATCTGGCATAACTTTTAATTAATTATAGTTATACAAAGATATTTGTTGTTTTATTTTATTCTGTAAAAAAAAACCTTTTAGTCTGTATTTGTTTTCCTTATGACACTGAATTTCTTGACCACCTTAACAAGCTATCAGATACCCTTATCAGTACCAGAAATAAGTTTTATGTCGTTAAGTGGCTATAAGAGTACTGGCCAAAAGCAAATATCTTATTGGCCAATTTTAGGCCAATAAGGGATTAATATTGTTTGCAATAACATAATACTTTTTGTTCTGTGCAACAAGACATGGAACTTGTCTTGGAACTTGGAGACTTGTTCCTGAAGTTCATCTAAAATCTTTTCTTCTATGTTGTTTAACAAATCGCTGGACATGACTACACCATTTGAAGTATTCAAGGTACTATAAGGAGCAACCTCAATGTCTAAGACTCCGATCTTCTTGGCTTTGAGTAGCCATGACAACTGAACTTGGTTGACATTTTATACAAACAGTCCCACAGGAATTATTGTTCTCCTTTTAACCGCTCCTCCAGCAGCTTCTGTGATGCCACAAGCTATTATTAAAGGGCTAATCTTTGAGAATCACCTCTTTCCTTTTGATAACTAACAACTGTTTTGGGATTGATTTGCTATTCTTTGGTCAAAATTTTGTAGCTTCCGTTTTCTTTCCCAAATCTCTGCACACTTCCACATTTTGAACTCTACACTCTTCCTCCTCTTTCTCTTCTGAAGAAAGAGGTTCTCTAAGATGAGGGATTTATGTGGACTCTCTGCCGTGGAATTTGTAAAAGTAGAAATTTTCGTAAACCTATAATTCACCAGCCAATATGTCGCAAGGTGGGAGTGGAGGGACAGTTGATCATGCGCTGGATCATTGATCCTGCCAGTGTTCCCCCATTCAGCCGCCTCCTACAGATTTAACACGGGCCGGGAGTCAGGTACTGCCTGACCCACGATACTGACATCCCAGAGCTCGCTCATAGCAGTAAGGGCTGCGGTACCCTTACCCATTGGACAGTGTCAAGGGCCAAAATGAATGACACACTGAACGGCGCAAGACTCCAGCAGAACTAAGCTCACATTGCCCACCCACAACCCAGCTCCACAACCGAGAAGAGGGATGAGCACTCCTCGTCCGCACTCCGCGCAGTGTCGGCAAAAACAGATCGCGATCATGCCTATGTGGCATGAAGGACCACCAGACCGAGGGGTGTGTGTAGTCATGATAATGATCTCTGTGAGTTGTTACTATGAAGTTGGGGGGAGGGGATGATGGACAGCCCCTTACGGAGCCACCGCTTGTCCGTGCTTGCGCGGGTGGGTGGTGGTGATGAGGCACGGTGACTCCAAAACCCCTGCGCTGAAAAAGACCAAGTCCCGGCGGGAGTGCCCTTGTGGGTTATCCCCGTAAGAGGCATTGGCATGAAGACCGAATCCTAGCTTCTGGGGTCGGCCCAGGAACGACATAGTCGGGTCGGGTTACCGTAATCTGGAAGTTACAGGCAGGCACGAAGGAAAGATTCAACCGGCGGGCCGACCTGTCATGCCGGATATGTAGCCGGTAGAGCTGGTGCATTATCGTGGTGCATCACCCAATCATGTGCAATGTTCATTTGGACTCACTGGACCCATTTTCTAAGTCTTTCCAAGACATCTTTGTAAAAGGCAATTAATTGTTTGTCCTGAACATACAAATTCTTTGTGCACAATTCACAGCTCGTACCACTTCCAGATTTTCATCTTTTGTTGACTAGGTTGGTCTTCCAGAGCAAGGGTCGTCTTCAACATCTTCTCGGTCCTTTCATCTTTGAAAGATCTGTGCCACTTAAAAACCACAGTTCTCAAGAGAGTGGTATCTTCATAAGTTTTGGTTAAAGAATCAAATGTTTGTGTGGCAGATTTATCGAGTTTCACATAGAATGTGATAGTGCAGTTGTTTTCCTTCATCGCAAATGTAACAAGGTTATAAAATACGAACAGCAGTAGCGTGTGACAGACTCAACCAATCCAATTGAAACAAGTATGCACGTGCAGCCAGTATGCACCTACACACTGTTATACATCAAGGATGTTTTACATTACCTGTTCATCCGTGGGGAAATCAGTACACTTATTTTTGGGACAAACCTCGTATATAAAAATGCAGAGGGTAAAATACAAAGGCATATATCTCTACTTTTCTTATCACTATCCTTTACAGCCAATGGAAATAATTGTAGTTTTCTGTTAGTGGATTCAAAATAAAGAAAGATAGTACAAAAAAGTAAAATGTCTTATTCTTAAATATATTGTAAATATTTCTTATATTTTTATTTGAGACCAAAATGAATGTATGAAAATATTATAAAAAGAAAAATTCCTTTACTTAGAGTTTTTTACTTACCCAAGTATTGTTAAAAATAATTTATAGTTAGCATACAGACACTACTAGTTAACAGACAATACTTGTCTTGTTTCATAAATGATTATTACTCCTTGACAAAGTTTTAATTTTTCTAATATTTTTTTTTACTTTTAAAAATTATTCATAAAAACAAGAAAGAAACTTTGTGTGTCCAATTTATAATCATAATTGTTTTAATTCAAAACTGTATTTCATCTTTAGTCTAAAATGTTATGAGTTGTAAATACTTTTTCTTTAATTTCATTAGTATTTCTGATATGTTTGTTTTCAGATCAGTTCATCTTTTATGTTGATAACAAGGAAATTAAACGCTGGAATAGTAGAATTGATCCTCCATTCATATCAGATTCTCGTGAGAAAAATGCTCCTTTTAATCATGAAGTAAGTACTAGATACTCTATCTAGTGTTCTGCAAATAAATGCTGTCTTTGTGTTCTGCTAATGAAGATGCAGAACACTTTAGATCTTATAAAAACAAATATAACAAAATAATTTTAATTATGTTTGATAAAATTACCCTGTAATGAGAGTAGGTAGTGTATATAATCTGTTTCTCAGCAAAAAATGACATTAATTTATTGTTTTGCATTTCTATGCCAGTCTTACATTTATTAGACATATTAAGCATTTCAGTACATATGAAATTTTTCAGATTTCCTTTTGCTGAGAATAGTGGCATTTGTAATATTGTTTGTATTCTATGACGGCCAGTCCCAGTTACAGATGAAGCATATGATTGCAGAAGAACAATATGGATTCAAGAATAGAAGAGTGAAAGGGGATACAACTGAGTTAATAGGACATATTGGTGAGAGATATATAAAAAGAGGTAAAAAAATAAATGAATGTTTTAAAGATGTGGAAAAAGCATAAACCAAGTCAAACAATATGAGCTTTTTTTTAATATTAAAAAAGCTAAATAGCAGATCAGAAAGCTAGAAACTAATTAATGAATTGTTCCTGAATCAGAAAATGGATATGAAATAAACAATTTTCAGAAATGAAGATATATTTTTAGTCTTGATTTTACCTGCATTTTAATGGGTTTGGCATTGTAATATGTTATAGTATATTCAACTGGGTGAAAAAGACAACAGAAACCATTTCACTTCTCATTTTCTACAGAAAGTCTGCCATAAGAGTGGTTATATCATTAATAAGAGTAACTGTTCTCATGTCATGTCATCTATGACCTTTGATTTTAGCATTTAACAAATAATACAAACATTTCTTTAGATTTCTTTAAAAAAAATCATAGAAAAGAACTGATATTAATCTGGTATGATCTTTTGCAACAGTTATTTATTTAAAAAATTAAACAAATTGCAGGTTAGAAAATTAAAGAAATTGGCTCAGACTCTCAAATATTTGCGTTTGTTAGCCAAAGTGCAGTTATACATTTTGAAAAAGAAATTTACAGTAAGTTAACTGGTGAAGTCCAGTCAGGACTTCCTTGTTCCTAATTTTCTTCCAATTTCCTGAAGTCCAGCTCTAAACTTCACTGGTGAACCAGTGAGTCTAGCATTGTTATTCTTGCCCACCTTCTTCATCTTCTTTTACATCTCTATAATTTTCTGCAAGTTATTACTTTCTTGTAGTGGTACAGTGTCTTATGATGGTATTAATGCTCCATTATGTGTTCTTAGTTTTTGCAGTAAAAAATTTGAATTTTGATTGAAAATAGCTGAAACTAAAAGCAAGTTAAAATAGTTTTGTTCCAAAAGCCAAAGAGTAGATCAGAAAGTTAGAAATTAATTAAAGAATTATACCTGAATCAGATAATGGCTTTGAAAATAAAGGATACTCAAACTGATTTATTTAAAAAAAGGAGAGGAGTAAGTCTATCACCAGTTTTGTTTAAAATGAGTGCTGGAGAGATATGATTAAAATTCTGTATAAAATATTAAGAAATCAGTACAGGAGGAAGGAGAATAACATGAATTTTCTGAAAGATAAAGCACAGAGTATTCAACAGACGATTTCGAAATTAGAAGATATTATGATTGACTATGGAATGAAAATTAATGTTAAAAATTAATGAAATTAGGAGACAATAATACAATAGATGAATCTGCACAAAAAAAGGAAGAATTGAATAAGTAAAACATAATATACAATAAAGAAATAATGAAGATAATAAATGAGAATAAAAACTTAATAAAAAAAATTCTATCTAGAAAAGCAGTATAGAATCTATGAGATCCAGAAAGTTTGTTTGCAAGTTCTTCAATAAGAAATGATTGATTTTGTTGGTAAGGCTTATCATATCTTTATTAAAAGAATAAAGCTTGTTATGTTTGGAGTCAGTGATAATTGCTGGTGAGAATTATTTAATTCTGTAAACTTTTTAAGGCAAATTTATGACGATTTAACAACAAATTGAATGAAATTTAATAAATGCATTCAAATAAATCTCACTTCATAACATTTTCAATTATTCTTTTAGCCATCTTCAGGGACTGGTATTGTTATCACCTCCTATAAAGAACTGTTGTTATGGTTGGTACACTTTTAAAAAAGTAAGTAGATATGCATTAAGGATGTAGCCAAAATATCTGTCAGACTTGAATTGTCTCTGATCTTTTTTACTGTGGAGGATGTTTATATATTTTATATATAACTTCAAGAGTGTTAAGATGTGATCCTTTTTTCTGTGTGCACGTGTGTGCATGCTTACGTGTGAGGAATAATAATAAATATAATAATATTTATGAATTTGTCATCAATGATGAATCTCACAACCCAATGTTTACATAGGTCAAATGGGATGCAGCTTCAAATGAACGCTTCATATAATGTTTATACAATGACCCCTTAAAAGCATTCAATAGTAACATAGTCAAGATCTGTCAACCAGTGCAAATCACAAAAATGACCAAACACTAAATATTTAAAAAATTGTTGGTGTTGTTCAACCTTCAAATGATAGAAATAATATTCCACTTATCCACTTAACTTTAATGGAAAATCCACATGTCATGGAAAAGTGTAACTTTACAGATCACTTTATAAATAAAACAGTTTCTTTGCTAAATTTAATTAAGAAAACTTAATTCTGAGAGTCCATGATATGTCAAGCCCTCCCTGATCAGCTTGAGTTAAATTTGTTTTATTTTACATTTAACATTTTTTACCATTATATTTTATTTTTATTTTTGGTTTAATATTTTCTGTGAGTTGTTGTTTTATAAACAATAGATTTTTATGAACTGGAAACTGGTAAAAATAAAGATACATATTTCTCATTTCTAGCATTTCTTTATGATTGGAGTGCATGTAGGAGGGACAGAGGATTTTCCTGATGGCATAACCAATAATGGAGCAGTCAAGCCTTGGGGAAATGGTCAAGCTGGAGTATGTATGATTATTTTATTTTAATCATTTACCCTTAATATCACAGAATTAATTTTTATTTTTTGTATTGAAAGACTTGTTTATAGGTGAGCTTTCAATTAAGTTTAGATAACAAATAATATAGACTTCTACTGTTGAAGAAATATCTATCCTAAGCTAAGCAGTAAATCTAGAACCTTTGCTACATCAGTTAGTTGTTCTAACAATGAGTTCTGAAATAAAAACTCATTTTAGCAACTAGGTATTTGAATTATCTATATTGTCTGTTGACCGACAACCATAAACATCAACTCGTTTTGCGTCTGCTCTTTCTTTTCTTCAACATTACTCCAGGACTGGTCCGTAGTTTTTGAAACAAACCATCACAGAGGATGAGATTTGGATTCTACATTACATTTCTGAGACTAAACCAGCATCACATGAATAGAGACACAAAAATTTGCCTTAGCCAAAAAAAGTGAAAACATCTCCACATGATCAAAAGGATATGCCGACAGTCTTTTTGATTCTGAGGGAGTTGTTTACAGTGAATTTATGCCCCCAGGAGAGGAAAGGTAAAGCACAGAGTATTCAACAGACGATTTCTAAATTAGAAGTCATTATGATAGACTATGGAATGAAAATTAATGTTAAAAATTAATGAAATTAGGAGACAATAATACAATAGATGGATCTGCACAAAAAAAGGAAGAATTGAATAAGTAAAACATAATATACAATAAAGAAATAACGAAGATAATAAATGAAAATAAAAACTGAATAAAAAAAAATTCCAACTAGAAAAGCTGTATAGTATCTATCAGATCCAGTAAGATTGTAAGTTCTTCAATAAGAAATGATTGATTTTGTTGGTAAGGCTAATCATATCTTTATTAAAAGAATAAAGCTTGTTATGTTTGGGGTCAGTGATAATTGCTGGTGAGATCAATGCCGAATCTTACTGTGAGACTTTAAAAAATTGCGTAAAGCCATTAAAGTTCAAAGAACTGAAAGATTGAGCGATAGGGTCGTTTTTCTTCACGACAATGCTACATCTCATTCAGCTCATGTAACAAAGGAGTTGCTGCAAAAATTAAAGTGGGAAGTGTGGTCTCATCCATCTTACAGCACTGACCTAGCACCCTGTGGCTACCACCTGTTTGGTCCTCTGAAGCGAGATCTGGGAGAGGAGCGTTTTGCTAATGATGATCAACTGAAGGAAGCGGTCCTTAAATGGTTGAAATTTTTATGAGATGGAATTGAAAAACTTGTTACAAGGTATGAAAAATGTTTAGAAAAACTTGGTAATTATGTCGAAAAATAGATAAAATTACGTAGGTTTTTGTTCAATAATAAAAAAAAATCGTCTTATAAATAAGTGTTTGTTTCATACAGGGTGTAACTTACTTTCTGATCTTCCCTTGTAATATGATATTTTATTTTGTTGGTTTATGTAATCTGTACTGCACATCCAGGTGAATAAGTTAGTCTCTGTTTAGCTGTGTACTCTTCATATATTAATTTGTTAATATTGTGTTTTGAATGTAGTATATTTATAAAATTACTTTTATATTACTTAATAAAATTACTTTAAGTAGACATTTTAACATCATGCAACAAAAATCTCTCAACTTGGTATCAGTTGATATTTTCTTATTTCCTTCTTTAAAATCAAAATGAAAAGAAAGTGATACAAAGATGCTACTGATGTTACACCAACATGATAAAACAGTCAAAAGAGATTTCTTTCTAGGAATTTTCACAAAAGTTTCCTAGTAACGTTTTTAAACTACCTTTATGCAGCATTAATCTGTCTAATTAATACATACACGAAACAGTAATGTTCAACTGGCAGAAGAAAATATTTAGTGCAATTAATGTTTTTCAAGGAAGGGTAATAATTACTGATATACATAGTTCCTAAATTTCACAATAAAAAAATTCTAGTGGATCAAATAGAAGAAAATTAGCTGGATGAATAATGACAAGAAATAGGCATTTGGTTGATTGATGAAGTACTGCAGTACACACCATTTAACAACTTTTTAAACAATTTATAGTTCAGACAGATATGTCACACATTTACAGGGATGGAGATAGATTGTCCCTCACTCATAATTGTTCTTGAATGGCTCCTTTTACCATTTGAGAAAAAACACACTGGAAAAATAATCTTAGTTATTTATATTTAAGGTGATCAATAGAAAATCATTGAAAAGTAATGTGGCGCTCCAGTATGATCAACAATGCAACAGTCTCTCAAGAGATTGTACATGATAAGGGTGCCTGTATTCTGGAGGATTGTTTTCAACATTCTCTCCCTTATCTGTGATATTTTCCATTCCTGTTTTAGTTTTGTAAAAGTGTAGACTGAATCCTACTAGATTCTTGCTGAGAATGACAGGGGCCGTAAAGATAAGGAATCCTTAAGGTGATCTATCTAGGAAAACCCTAGATTTATCTTAGGCAAGATTGAAGAGCTTATCTTTTATCGCCAAACCTTTTAATCCATCTTAAAATACAAAACATATGTCACACACTATGGGACAATCTGATACACTTACAATATAATATATATAATATATATATAATATACTGTTGAAAAATGTGATGCTGATATATTACCACTGTTAAAATTAATTTATTTTGATGAAAGTGATTTTTTTCATCAGGTATAAAGATTAATTCCTAATTTTGCATTTAAATGACCATTTTGCTCCAATTTTATGTGTTTTAGTTACACTTAAGTATTTAGTGAAATTAATGTTGATAGAATGTGGCAAATTTTATTTGTTTTTCTTTAAGTAAAAATGTAATTTTTTTAATTTCAGGGGTAAATATTGTAAAACAGATTGTTTAAGTGTTAATAACATTTTCTTTACAGTTTTGAAGAATGCATTTTAATTTTGGGCTTCTTGTACACAAAATTAATAAATTATGTTTTACCAATAAAATAAAATAGAATTTCAAACACAGATTTATAGATGAAATGAATATTTTTTTATAATTAACAGATATTATTTTTTTCTATTAATTTGATAAAGTTTTTGATAAATTATTATAGTTAGAGATTTTTGAAAAGTTGTTAATTAAATTCTTCTTTTTCAGAGGAAACTGAACTTTTACCAAGATATTCCTAACTGGCATAGAACATGGAATGATGAAACCAAATTAGTAATAGAATATATAAAAGTATGGGCAATATAATAAGTATTATAATTTAATTTATATTTAAAATTAATGAGTTTTATGATTTTTTTATTTATCCTAGACTTTTTGTTTTGAGTACCTTACATTAAAATTATTCTATGAAACTTCTGTCCTACTCATGATAAAACCTGGTTGTCTATATTCAGAAGATGCAATATAAAGACAAACCAATTATTACAAAAGGTAAATTTTACTGAATTTTTTAATTTTTTTTTTTTTTAAAGTGAACTGTGATCATTTTTAATATTGTATTATTCAATTAGATTGCATTTAAAGGAAAATTTACTAGGATGGAGATTAAAACTTAAAGAGTTGGCAATATAAATAAAAAAAGAAAAAAGCAATTTTACAGAGTTTATTTTTAGTAATCATAAATTAATTTAGTTATCTTAAAAAAAGATCACAGTTCTGTAAAAATAAAAAATTTAACAATTTTTATGAGATCTACCTTTTTTCATAATTGGTTTTTCTGTAAATTTAATCTTCTGGATATAGTATAGATAACCATTTTTCAACATGAATAGAACAGAGGCTTCAGAGGCAGTTTTAATATAAGGTATTCAATAAAAGAGTCAAATTAAAAAAAAAGCAATAAACCCCATAAATTATAAGTAAATAATTAAAGCACTATTTTAAAAATTAATAAAAATGTTCTTTTAAGAAAACTACTGTGCTTTAAAATAAATTTGGTGTTGGTAGTTCATTTTTTATTTATTGCCCCATGATACATAAATTAAGATATTTTTAACTACATTCCATTAAACTGTTAACATAAACAGATTTGATACCTGTTTATGTAAACAGGTATCTACAGGTTTAACTACATTCCATTAAACTGTTAACATAAACAGATTTGATACCTGTTTATGTAAACAGGTATCAAACTACCATCTTCTTTTTGTTGAAGCACATATGGATAATCATGAAATCATCATCTGTGCATTTCAATTTACTTATTTGTTAAAGTAAACATTTTTTTCAACTTTAGTTAAGGGGATGGGGTGATTTGCGAAAAAACCAGTTTCGATTTCTTTCAGTGGTATTTTAGAGAAAACTTTATTAAAGCAAATCTGATACCTGCAATGCATATATAAATAATCCAAAATTTTTTTCGGAATACTAACCTCTCCCCATTTCTTACAATTTGTTACCACATATATATTTAACTTAATATTGGCGGACGACAACGGTAGCAACTTAGATGTCACGGGCGCACAGTTTACGTACGCGTTGGTATGCGTCACTCCCGCCCCGCAGTTCTACCACCATAGGGACACTGCGACCCCACCACTCTCAGGCTCCAATAAAAGAGCGTACACGAGAGTGAATTTTTAATTAGGGAACGAGCCTAGCAGCCATCAGCCCAGCAGCCACTGACAGCATGGAAGAAGGAAGAAACCTGCACTTTCCCCCGTTCAGCCCTTCGGGGCCTCGGGAATTTTAAGGTTAACGGTATGTAACCTCGGTTACTACCAATTCTCGGAAAGTGCAGGCCAAAGAAGAATGAAGAGGTCATCGGAAGAAGAAGAGGGAGAAGAAGAAGGAAGACTCTACTCGTCCCAACATCACGGACTGGAGTCCGGAACAGAGCCCAGAAGAGATGCGTCCTGAAAGGCAGCCATAACAGAAGTGGATGAAGAACTTCTACACAACCTCTCCTTTAACACTTACAAGTAAATGAAATTAAACCAGCAATTGCGACTCCTCCGGAGTAGGGGTCGCATTGCTCCCTCCTGATAGTTAGTGCCCCGTTGTGGCGTATTCCTGCTAGCCTATGAAGCGTTAGCACCGAAAGGACTTCAGTGGACGGTCTGAAGGGGAATTACGTCGGGAGGACAGGTTTCATAAGCCTAGCCTTCCGCGGTCGGCCCATGAAATGGGTTCGATAACGCTGGTTTAACAACGGCTGAACAAGTATTTGTGGAGGTCGAAGGAAAAAGCTCCGACCAGACCTTTTACCTACCTCTCTAAATTCGGTCATGGTCGGAGATTCTCTGACATAACAGTACACGAACAGAAATGCTCACTGTATTCCTTCTAACCAAAAAGTGTTGGACACAAGGGTGACAACTACCTGCAGCGAGCCACAGGCAGCTGGAGACCTTCTGTATTCTCCTCTCTTTGCACCTCTTCGCCGCTACTGGATCAAATGCGTGAAATCAAAGATAAACACACAGTTACAGATTACGGTCCCCGCTCTAAAAGAGCGCGACCAGGACTACGGGTAAAGGCCCCTTTGCTCGTAACAGGGACTTACAACCATGAGTCGTTTCCACTCTTTTCACGGCGATGAGGCGGGTGCTCAAACAAAACGTACGCCAAAACACTCTGAATCTCCGTGTATAAATATGAATCCCTAATGTATAAATATTTATATAATTATGATTTCCATTTACCAACATTCATAAATAGAAAATAAAATAAGAAGGTCACAATTTTATGTTTATTGGAATGAATTGTGTATTGAATTTTATTAAAATTATTGATATGTGAAGTAAACGTTTCTAAAGTATATTATCATTGATCCTGGGGATGAAGTACTAATCTCCAAAAGCGCTTGAACATATTTTCAATTTATCAGTGTTTGAAAGTTGAAATCACAATTATATAAATATTTATATATTGTTACCAACAGGCCATGCTTAATAAAATTAATCTAAATTATTTCATTCCAATAAACATGACAATTGTGACCTTTTTATTACATTAAAATTATTGTTATGTGAAGTAAACATTTATCCAAAAAAATTACAATGAAATTGTAAACTGTTCGGTAAGAGTCTCACAGATAACAAAATGATACTGATATCAAAAAAGGTGGGAGACTACAATTCTATGATCAAAATCTGTTATTAATTTAGAATTTTGTTTAAAAAGAATACTTGTTAAATATATAGACAATAGATATACAATAATAGATAATAAAAAATGTTTAAGCGTTCCATATAATAAGCAAAAAAAAAATAGAAAAGTTTGTTACAAAACTCTTACCGGCTCGATTTCATTTATTAAACAAACTCATATAATAAGTAGGGCCAGTATAAAATCATTACCGCAATTTCGGTTAAATTTGACAATTATAAATTTGCTATCACAAATTTATCATCTGTTAGCATTTATTGCATGTTGACTTTGTAACTTATTAGTGATTCAACATCTTTTCTTCAGTTACATATTTGTTTTGTATTTTCACCTTATATTTCACAATGACTCGTATTGTCTTTATTTTAAGTATCAACATTATTTCAAGTTTTTAGCTTTTCAATGTGATGAAAATTCAGTTTTTTCATTGAATGTATGTTTTAACGCAATATTTTTATTAAAGGATATAAATAGAAAAATCAAGTAAATGCGTTTTGCATCACTTTCTTTCATATTCTGATATTTTTTTTAGCTACAGATGTATTAATTATTTATTTACCTAGTCTTGCATCGTTAATTACCGTTATATATAAAAAAAAAAACAATTTAGCATAATTTTTTTGGCGTTCTGAATGTGTTATGATAAAAAATGTTATATGTGACATTTACAGAAATAATACAATTACACTTCATACCATATTCTCCTTTTTTAATAAAACTAGTACAATGACCTTCACGAATCGAAAATCCGTAATATAATATTGCACTTATTAATTTGAACGTGTAACCCTCCATTTTATCGTATCCGTGGACACATGTTTTATATTATTATTAAATGAACTTTTTATTATTTCTCCATCAATTAGTTCAAATAGTTCTATTGAAGAATAAATATTTTTGTACGCTACCTAGTACTACCAAGTACTTTACCTAGCGGCGCGATTCGCACCACATTTTTGTAACACGTTCCTACTGTTCGTGTTTTTGTGTTTTATTACCAATTTAGCTTATTATCTTTTGCAAACTAATACTTTTATTTTTTTTTAATGAAGCGATGGGGATTAAAAAAATTGTTTCATCTTCAGTACTTTCATTTACATAAGACCATTTACTATTAAAACAAGCTGTAGTATATTTTCTTTTAAATTTTATTATTTTAAGTACATTATAATTCAAGTTTTTGCTACGCTACCTAACACTATCAAGTACTGCTACCTAGCGGCGCAATTCTTAAAGCCACCTTTTTGAGGAAAAGTGATATAATCAAGTCCCGCAGTTTATCAAATGGAAGAAAAAAACGTTGTCTAACAAAATAGGCATTTTTTGAAAGTATTTCTTATTAAAAATCTAATTGCACTGAAACATAATGTTTTCATGATAATCTTTTAGTTTTTTCCCCATTTTCATTTCACTTTTAGGTTAGGTAATGTTTAGAAATATAAACGTAGTTCGTTGACTTCGCCGTGCCGTCCAGTTCTTGTGCGGACTCTTACCGGCGAAGTTCGAACGAAATTCTTGATAAACATTAATTATTAGCTCAAATATAACGAAGTTTATTTTATTACAGCAGAATACTTCTAGAAAAAGCTTTATGTATATCTTAGTTTTTTCAAGGCCCTTCTACTAGTAATAAATTTATTTATTTTTAAAGATTTCTTATTTATAATGTGTTTTTCACAGAGAAACAATTTAATAGTAGTAATGAAGATTAGATTTCTTGAAAATATTTACTTAAAGTTAGCGCTGCAAACAATGCATCTTTATGTACAACTCTCCTACTCTTGGTTGATTTACAACAAGCTGCGCCATTACGTTGTAGCCTTTTTCTCTAACACTTCTGAATGGGAACTATCAAACACCTTAAACTCAGAATTCCACCTTAAACTTCTGACTTGCGTTGCATCAACAGTATCGGTGTCTACTCAGATTTAAGTTCTGATTATTTCATTTGTTACTTGTTCGATTAAAATTAATTTACAAAACACCATTTTCGTAGACTTTAATTTTTTCTTCATTGATTCAATGACTTGCTACATTTTACACAGTATGATGAATCACTCTTCACAGTCGCCTTATATATATCCAAATTTGGATGTGTTACTAATTTAAAGGTATCATATCATGCCATGACATTGTCTAATAACTGTTTTCCCTGTTATACTGTGCACCATCTCTTTCTTGTTGCTGTTATTAAGAATAAGCCAAAGAGTCATAAATCCCTATGATTATTTTAGTTTTGAAAGCGAATTGGTGTACTTCGCAACTAATACCAAGATATTGTTTTACTGATATTAATTGATATATATTGTTCCTAAAGCAGCATCCTCATCCATAGCTAATAATATCAGAAAAAAATCATTAATCTTCGGTATATTAATATAAAAAGAAAAACTCAAAAAATTTGGCATTGATTTTTTTTCTTTTGACCAAAACTTTTTAAAAATGATTTTTAAGGTAATTTTTCTTCTCACATTCCATATTGACAAACTGAGCTCTTTATTTTTGTTTTTACAAAGTTTTGAAATTTAACCAGAAATTTTTCTCTCCGTGCTGAGGATTTTTTTTACATTTAACTTATACAATTTAGAATGTTTGAATATGTTGAAAGTAGTTGACTTAGTCATTAAAAATGTTTTTTTTTTTTTAGAAAAAATCCTTGAACGTTTTTTATTACTACTTATATATTTTAAAAAGCATTATACTCTGCATATGTTTAGTATAAAGTTAAAATACAGTTAAGGTAGTTATGTTTTGGTCAAAATGATTCACAGAAAAGGTTTACATAGTAATAAATAAATAAAATCTAATGCATTTAATGTTTTTACAACTGTTATTTAGTAATAATAAAATAAGTAACAGGATAATAGTTTGATATAAACAATGAAGTACAGCTGACATAAGCACGCACGCACATATGGTTTTAGTTCAGTTTTTTATGTGTAATGACGTCAGAGAAAAATTCACAATGGTTCGTTGTACGATAGCATAGAAATGACCTTGTATCCGATTTGCAGATGTAATATCACACCACTCTGGTTATTCAGGTACAGGTTTGTTTTTAAACTGCTACAGGGGGCACCGTAAGTAAAGTAGTTAGTTTATTAACGAAATTATTACCGCCAATTACCCCACAGACCCGTTAGCAGCGTGCATCCTATTCTAAATACACTTTAAATGCATTATTTGTAGGTGCCTTAATTTAAAACTTAATTTAAGTTGGCTGTAATGAAAACAAGCCGTCTAATAAGTTTGATTCTATTTTTATGTGTATACGAGAATTGATCTTTTGCATTGTAATGGTTTTAACATTGGTGTAATACGTGACCAAGATTTTATATCGCTTATGTATGCTTACATTGTTTTGAAGCTATCCTGCTTAGATTTCTTTATCCCACTTTTATTTAATAAAAAAAAAGAATTAGTGAATCAGATTTGATACAAAAGACTATTAGTTTATATAACGGCCGTTACGAGAAGTTAAGATTGAGAGTGTTGAAGTAGTTGCTCTGCTAGATCGTTGAACTGTACGAGTCTTATAAACTAGAAACTGCATAATTTTACTGACATACTACTGTTCCTTGGTTTTTTGAATATCGTTATCAATAAAAATAATTTACTTCTGCTGCTTAAACTTTAAATGTTTATAAGTAATACATAGATCGTTAACAAAACTATTAAGATATACTCGTATATGATATATATAGTTTTCGTAAAATATTAGTTGGAAACGCAAGAAGTAAATCGGTGATTTTGTAAGTTATTTACATGATTCTGATGACACGTATACAATATCTTTTCTTTATAAATAGACGAGATTTTTCATAATTCATCATTTACAATTTACAATAAAATAATTTAATTTACAAAATAATTTTTAATTTCCAATTTTTTTCATAATTAATTTTTTAAATAATTTATTTAAAACAATTTATTATCCAATATATATTTTTACTTACATAAACACTAAATGTTAATTGCATTTTATGTATTTTAATTAATATTTTTTTTAATATTTCACTTTATTACCGTTCAATAAATCCTTCTAATGCACATAAAGTATTCTGGTGTTATTACGAAATTACCTGAAATTAATCATAAATTTAACACATTCAGAGAATTCATATTTTCCTCTTAAAAAGCTAAAGAAAATTTACTGAGTTTAAAATACGTAACATCATTCTAGATTTTTATCTTTATTATAAAGCGAATTATTTAGCTTAAAACTAAATTGAAAAGACAGAGCGCATAAAGTGTGTTAAGCATTTCTAATTTTCTCGATCATTTCTCTACAAGCAGCAGCCAACTTTTTTCTGTTTATTTTCTTTGACATAAATTTGGGTAACATGAATTCAATAATTGTAATTTGATCTTACTGAATTAATAGAAATTTCATCATCAAGATATTATCAAGTCTTTTCTCTCATATGATTATATTTTAACTAACGCTTCTGTTCTCATTAAATTTACAAAATATTACATTTAGGATAAAATTAATGGATTTAAAATTTTTTTCAAAAGATTGCAATTTTGCGTAAGCCATCACTCACTCATCAATTAAAACAAACGAATCTCTCAGTTGGAAATTCGAAAACTTTACAATATAATGTTATCCGCAACAACATAACCGTATTAATGTACATAGAACGCGTGTAGATATATATATATATTATATAATGGTGTTACTTCCCATACCCAATAACCCTCTTGCGGAATCTCTCGAATCCGGAATGATCAGGAATTGGAAAAAATAAATAAAAATTCGAAATTTTGTTATATATTCCCGCTTATATTACTTTGATTATTAAAATTTTAACTGTAATTCTGAATTAAATTAGGGTGGGGGGGTCCATTAGAATTATCTTCAATAAAGATCACAAAAAAAAATTATTATAATAATGATAAAAAATAATAAGATTGATTACAGTTATAAATCGTAAATCATTATAAATTATAATTTATATGTTATATAAGAATTCATTAATTATAAATTACACATAAATACGGTTACATTTTTCTTTGTTGAAAATCGTGTTTTTGTTAATTAGGATAATTAAAATTTACGAATTATAAAAAAAAGAAAAATGTTTATTAGAGAATAATAAATACAGAATAAACGGATCGTACTAACATATTCATTTAAAATAAAGCATGAATTGTTGCCGAGAGTTGACAGAAACGGGAAAGGAAATGAACAAATTTATGCGTTGATTCTAATGGCTGGAAGTAGCGTGGCAGCGCAGGTGGGTTGTATTGATAAACTCATTTATTTAAGCTAATGCATGTATTGCGCAGATCGTTAAGAAAGGGTATATCTCTAGCAAGCCGTTTACATACGATCGCAGTGGATCCTCGTTTAGATAAACACTAAAGTTTGTTACATTATACAATAATCATTTTATAAAATTATTACAAATAATTACAACAAATTTTTTTTCTTAGTCCAGTGTCACTTGTATGTGTAAAAACATTTTTAATTACAAAAATGTAAAGATAGTATATTACTTTTTACCTGCGTCATAAACTAAGAAATACGCGGAATATAATGTAAGATGTAGATAATAAAATAATAATTGTATAAACATATTGGGATTTCAATAGAATTTTTAAAGATTCTTTAGTAAAAGTTTTTCTCCTTAAGACAATTATGCTTATATGAAAGAAATGTTAATTTATAGTGAAGTATATTTAACAAGCACGAAACAGTAATTATATTTCAGGAAATAAAAAGGTCGTTTACTTTCAATTTTCTGGTAGTAAATGAAAATCATTCGAGTTTTGATTAACAGAGGTATATTTGATGGGAATCCACTTAGATAACTTTTATTTCGTACAGATTCTTTTATACTATCCGTGAGATTAAATACCATATTATACTGATATCTGATAATGCAGAAAATAACTAAAGTTTTAATAATAAAAAGCCGAAATTGTTTGAGACACAAGAAGCACATGAGAAATCTATGTGGTTCTAGTTTCACTCACTCTAATCAAATGTTCTTCATATACTGTAAGAATACAGAAACAAGTAACTGAGACGAACTGAGACTGTTCAAGATTACACTCATACATATCATCCTCAGAAGTAATATCTGAAAGGTAATTCCTGGAAGCTAAACAGGAAAAAGAAAAAGGTTAACCAGTCTTAAAAAACATTTTGTTTATTGCTAATAGCCTATAAGGTAACATTTCCGGTTCATCTATCAATTCCTTCTTGAAAATTTTAATGCTTTCATTTATTTCAATAATGTTTAATCAACAGCCTTCTAAACTATTGTAATATATTAATAATTTTTTGAATTTTTTCCAAAATCGTGACATGCATTCTACATACCGTATTTATTCTAGTACCCCCGGCCAACGATTTTCCGGACCGAAATTCTAAAAAAAATCGAGATATACCGGTATTTTAAAGTGCAACTGATATGATAAAAAAATTCGTAAATACGAAAATACTCAGAAAGTAAAGCATTTAATTCGTTCATGTAAATTACAATATTAATATTACATCCTCCTCTATGAATCATGAGACCTTGCCGTTGGTGAGGGGGCTTGAGTGCTCAGGGATACAGAGTAGCTGGACCGAAGGTGCAACCATATCGGAGAGGTATCTGTTGAGAGCCAGACTAAGGAATGATTCCTGAAAGAGGGCAGCAGCTCTTTCAGTAGTTGTTAGGGGCGTGAGTCAGGACGACTTAAACGGCCGTATCAACATCACTCAGTCCTCTGAGTACTGCGCAGCTGAAAGCAATGGAAAACTACAGCTGCTTTTTTTTTCCAAGAAAATGTGGCTCTGCATTTTCACATAACAATAATGGAGGCGCCTTCCTTGGTAAAATATTCCGGAGGTAAAATAGTCCCCCGTTCGGATCTCCGGGTGGGGACTACTAAGGAAGGGGTCACCAGAAAATTAAAAAATAACATTCTACGAGTCGGAGCGTGGAATGTTAGAAGCTTAAAAAAGGTTGGTAGGCTAGAAAATTTAAAAAGGGAAATGGATAGGGTGAATGTGGATATAGTAGGAATTAGTGAGGTTCGGTGGGAAGAGGAAGGCGACTTTTGGTCAGGTGATTTTAGAGTAATTAACTCAGCGTCAAATAATGGGCAGGCAGGAGTAGGTTTCGTGATGAACAAGAAGATAGGGAGGAGAGTGGAGTATTTCAAAACGCATAGCGATAGAATCATTGTAATAAGGATAAAATCAAAACCTAAACCGACAACGATTGTTAACGTTTATATGCCTACAAGCGCCCATGATGATGATGAGGTAGAGTGTGTATACGAAGAGATTGATGAAGCAATTAAACACGTAAAAGGAGATGAAAATTTAATAATAGTTGGAGATTGGAATGCAAGCATTGGAAAAGGCAAGGAAGGAAATATAGTGGGTGAATACGGGCTGGGCAAAAGGAATGAAAGAGGGGACCGACTTATAGAGTTTTGCACGAAGTATAATTTAGTAATTGCCAACACCCAATTTAAAAATCATAATAGAAGAATATACACTTGGAAAAAGCCAGGCGATACTGCAAGGTATCAGATAGATTATATCATGGTTAAGCAAAGATTTAGAAATCAACTCGTTGACTGCAAAACTTACCCTGGAGCAGACATTGATAGCGACCATAATTTGGTGATAATGAAATGTAGATTGGGGTTTAAAAACCTGAAGAAAAGGTGTCAGATGAATCGGTGGAATTTAGAGAAGCTTGAGGAAGAGGAGGTAAAGAAGATTTTTGAGGAGGACATCGCAAGAGGTCTGAGTAAAAAAGATAAGGTAGAAAATGTAGAAGAAGAATGGGAGAATGTTAAAAAGGAAATTCTTAAATCAGCAGAAGCAAACTTAGGCGGAATAAAGAGAACTGGTAGAAAACCTTGGGTTTCAGACGATATATTGCAGCTGATGGATGAACGTAGAAAATATAAGAATGCTAGTGATGAAGAAAGTAAAAGGAACTATCGGCAATTAAGAAATGCTATAAACAGGAAGTGTAAACTGGCGAAAGAAGAGTGGATTAAAGAAAAGTGTTCAGAAGTGGAAAGAGAAATGAACATTGGTAAAATAGACGGAGCATACAGGAAAGTTAAGGAAAATTTTGGGGTACATAAATTAAAATGTAATAATGTGTTAAACAAAGATGGTACACCAATATATAATACGAAAGGTAAAGTCGATAGATGGGTGGAATATATTGAAGAGTTATACGGAGGAAATGAATTAGAAAATGGTGTTATAGAGAAAGAAGAGGAAGTTGAGGAGGATGAAATGGGAGAAACAATATTGAGATCTGAATTTAAGAGAGCATTAAAAGATTTAAATGGCAGAAAGGCTCCTGGAATAGACGGAATACCTGTAGAATTACTGCGCAGTGCAGGTGAGGAAGCGATTGATAGATTATACAAACTGGTGTGTAATATTTATGAAAATGGGGAATTTCCATCAGACTTCAAAAAAAGTGTTATAGTTATGATACCAAAGAAAGCAGGGGCAGATAAATGTGAAGAATACAGAACAATTAGTTTAACTAGTCATGCATCAAAAATCTTAACTAGAATTTTATACAGAAGAATTGAGAGGAGAGTGGAAGAAGTGTTAGGAGAAGACCAATTTGGTTTCAGGAAAAGTATAGGGACAAGGGAAGCAATTTTAGGCCTCAGATTAATAGTAGAAGGAAGATTAAAGAAAAACAAACCAACATACTTGGCGTTTATAGACCTAGAAAAGGCTTTCGATAACGTAGACTGGAATAAAATGTTCAGCATTTTAAAAAAATTAGGGTTCAAATACAGAGATAGAAGAACAATTGCTAACATGTACAGGAACCAAACAGCAACAATAACAATTGAAGAACATAAGAAAGAAGTCCTAATAAGAAAGGGAGTCCGACAAGGATGTTCCCTATCGCCGTTACTTTTTAATCTTTACATGGAACTAGCAGTTAATGACGTTAAAGAACAATTTAGATTCGGAGTAACAGTACAAGGTGAAAAGATAAAGATGCTACGATTTGCTGATGATATAGTAATTCTAGCCGAGAGTAAAAAGGATTTAGAAGAAACAATGAACGGCATAGATGAAGTCCTACGCAAAAACTATTGCATGAAAATAAACAAGAACAAAACAAAAGTAATGAAATGTAGTAGAAATAACAAAGATGGACCACTGAATGTGAAAATAGGAGGAGAAAAGATTATGGAGGTAGAAGAATTTTGTTATTTGGGAAGTAAAATTACTAAAGATGGACGAAGCAGGAGCGATATAAAATGCCGAATAGCACAAGCTAAACGAGCCTTCAGTAAGAAATATAATTTGTTTACATCAAAAATGAATTTAAATGTCAGGAAAAGATTTTTGAAAGTGTATGTTTGGAGTGTCGCTTTATATGGAAGTGAAACTTGGACAATCGGAGTATCTGAGAAGAAAAGATTAGAAGCTTTTGAAATGTGGTGCTATAGGAGAATGTTAAAAATCAGATGGGTGGATAAAGTGACAAATGAAGAGGTATTGCGGCAAATAGATGAAGAAAGTAGCATTTGGAAAAATATAGTTAAAAGAAGAAACAGACTTATAGGTCACATACTAAGGCATCCTGGAATAGTCGCTTTAATATTGGAAGGACAGGTAGAAGGGAAAAATTGTGTAGGCAGGCCACGTTTGGAGTATGTAAAACAAATTGTTGGGGATGTAGGATGTAGAGGGTATACTGAAATGAAACGACTAGCACTAGATAGGGAATCTTGGAGAGCTGCATCAAACCAGTCAAATGACTGAAGACAAAAAAAAAAAAAAAAAATATTACATAAATAATTAATTAGCGTAGGTACTAGGTTAGTTCAGAATCAGTAGGCCAGTAAAACGAAAAGAAAGTATCATGTTGAAAAGGATTATTTCAATAAAAGTTTTAATATGGGATTTTATTTTTAATTAAACACTATCAATGTCAAAGTCTGTAGAAGAGTTACCGGTAGTTTCCACGTCGCTCGGTCATAGATGAACTTCTTTACTACCATCAAGTTCATTAGATACTCCGCATTTTTTTAAAACTTTTCCTTACCAATCCCGTGGAAATATCTTCCCAAGCATCTTTTATCCAAACACAAATCTGGTTAAAATCTGAGAGTTTGATAGTTTCTGAAGGCGTGAGAAAGAAATTTTCATCAGCCATCCATTTACTGCACAGTTGTTTTAATGCAGATTTGAACGGTTTATTAATACAGACATCTAGTGGTTGCAATAGAGATATCAATCCACCTGGATTTTCTACTTGGTCGGTCATACCCTTTTTTAAAATGTCTTTCACTTTATCAGTCGTATGCCCCCGATAACTATCCATTACTAGCATACCGGTATTTTTTTTTTTATTAAATAAATCTCCTGATCGTTTTTGCCATATACACCTGATCCAATCTAAAATTAAGGTTTCGTCCATCCAACCTGATTCCTGTGCTCTGATAATAACTCCATTTACTTGTACGGTATGAAGAGTTTTTCTTTTAAAAACAACGTACGGAGTTAATTTTGATCCATCAGAAGTAATGCAAACTACACGTTTGTTTTTCATTACATCCAGTGCGAATAGTAACACGTTTTTACCTGTTTTGTTTACGGTTTTTTCAAATGGCATTTCAAAATATCCGGGGGTTTAATCACCGTTTCCTATATGAGAAGGCAAGCAGCCATTATGTTTTCTAAGATTTATTATATATTTGTGAAAATGTAATATATTTTTTCATAAGCATCTGGAAGTTGTTCAGAAATGGTCGTTCTTCATCTTATTGACAAATCATTTCGCTAAAAAAATCGTCTTCCATTAAAATCATTTTATTCAATGATTTAGCGATTTCACGATCATATGATTGACACATTTCTGCCGTGACAGCAAAACCACATTTCCATTTTCCGTAACAGTCATACAAGCTTTTTACTGTCTGTATATTTTGGTTTTAAGCCACGAAAAACCCTTTTATTACCAGACCCTTTCATCTGAAGCTGTTTCTTTTTACGCCGGTCTCGAATTCAGCATTCATCTACGTCGAATTTTCTTCCTGCCCCCGATTTCCACGTTTTTCAGCCTCTTCTATAACACGAAGTTTTTCATTTACAGTAAAAGAACGTAGACGCTGTCCTTTTGTAGTCATTTTAATGCCGTAATTAAAATAAATCACCGTATTAAACTTTACAAGATAAACTAAGCAGATAAAATGCACATAACCGTCCACATATAAAAACAGTACAATGACTATTTCGAATAGACAAGACGACGATGGGTAACTGATGCTGTAACTGGAGTGTCATTAGACCCGGATTCAACCTATACAGAATGAATCAGTTTTATAAAAATAACTTAACTTCGTTCCTATCGATAATATGAACAGAATGTTAATAATTATGGATGTATTCTGTATAAGCGGCATCCGGTATTTATAAAGCCTAATGTAATTATATTTATGTGATTGACTTTAAGTACTTCTAAGAAAACGTTTACTTTACATAAATTATCTGTGCTAAGGGCTAAGGCCAAGACTAAGGCTGTAGGCTAAAGGCTATGTTTCAAGTAAACCCCGCACCCTTATTTTTGCTCACCAATTCCAAGAAAATAAAACCGGGGGGTACTCGAATAAATACGATAAAAAGACTCGAAAAGCCATTAAAAATTAAACCATCGAACAAGACTTTCTTTCTTCCGTACTTCAGATTGCAGTTATCATTTAACGCCCTTGCCGGTTACTACGGTAACAATATTATAATAATAATAGGAAAGCCGATAAAAATTTGTGCAATGAACAACACTTGTCGTCTTCCGTATCTCACATTACAGTTATCATTTAACGGCCTCGCAGGTTACTACGGTAACAATATACAGTATTTTTTCGAGTACCTCCCGCCACCGAATAAGCCCCGCCCTCGATTTTCCATAACGAAAATCTAAAATAAAAAATCGAGTATATACCGGTATTTTAAAGTGCAACAGATATGACAAAAAAATACGTAAATACGAAAATATTCAGAAAGTAAAGCATTTAATTCGGTCATTTAAATTACAATATTAATATTACATTAATAATTAATTACCGTAGGTATTAGGTTAGTTCAGAATCAGTAGGCCAGTAAAACGAAAAGAAAGTATCATGTTGAAAAGGATTATTTCAGTACAACTTTTAATATGCGATTTTTTATTTTTTTATTTACGTTTAAGACCATAATGGATCACTTTAGTTCATTTATTTTGGCAAGTTCTTCCTTTCCTTACTGATTTGTTGTTTTTCAGCTTTTCTTTTTTGTCAGTAATTTCTATGGGTTTCAGATCTTCTTGCCCTTTCTTTTTCAGAGTACACTCCGCTTATTGTTTTCTTGGGTTTTGATAGGAATCTTGTTTCTTTATTTTTTTATTTCTCATAGTTTCCGGTTTTTGTTTTTAGGTTTTCACGGGTTATGTCTAATTCCTCCATGTCTTTCTGTACTTCGTATAACCAGTTCGGTCTGCTTTTCTTGTTCCAGAAAAGTTCGATTATCCGTCTGATAAGTCTGGTCTCTTCCGTTCTGAAAATATGTCCTAGAAAGGAAATTCTCTTCTTTTTAAATTTATTAGTTATCGGGATGATCGTTTTGTAAATCTCTTCGTTTGGAATAATTCTCCAAATCCCGTCTTTTTTAATGTTTTTCCCGATGCATCGTCGTAGAATCTGTCTTTCAATCTTTTCCAGTTTGTCGATAAACCTTATCTAGTACGGTCCAAATATGGTTTCGCATCGGTAAAGTATTTCTGGTTGGATAACTGAGTTATAATGTCTTATTTTTGTGTTTATGGACATGCATTTTTTGTTATAGATGTTTTGTGTTTTTATTGTGGCTTTGATGAGTTTACTTATTCTTTCATTCCAGATTGGATTTTCTTGGAGGTTGTGTGTGATGTTTTCCCCCAAATATTTCAAGTTTTCTACTAGTTCTGTCAATATTCTTTATTTTTACTTTGCTTATGCATAGTGGGTCTCCTACCATAATTTTGGTTTTTTCGTATGAAATTTTTAGGCCAATTTTTCCTGCAATCTCTTCCAGTGTTGACAGTTGGTATCTGGTCTCTTCTATATTTTGGGCTAGTAGGACTAAATCGTCCGCAAAGCCTAGGCAATTTACTGAGATATCTTTTCCTATTTTAACGTTATCTTTATTTAATTTTTTCCAATCCCGTATTATAAATTCAAGGGCACAGTTGAATAAAAGCGGTGACAGTCCATCTCCTTGTCTCAGTCCTGTTATGATGTCGAATGGATCAGATAATTCTCCCCCGAATTTAACCTTGGATTTGGTATCCGTTAGTGTTAGTCCGATGATTTTGACTAGTTTTGGGTGAAGCCCTAAATTTATCAGGATTTTTAGCAGGGATTCTCGATGTATACAATCATATGCTTTCTCGAAATCAATAAAAGTCCAGTTGTTTATTCCTTAGTTTATGATACCCTATAATTAATTTTGCATACCGGTATCCAGTCTAAAATTAAGTTTCCGTCCATCCAACTTGATTCCTGTGCTCTGATAATAACTCCATTTACCTGTACAGTAGGAAGAATTTTTCTTTTAAAAACAATGTACGGAGTTTATTTTGATCCATCAGAAGTAATGCAAAGCATAACACTACACGTTTGTTTTTCATTACCTCCAATGCGAATCGTAACAGTTTTTCACCTTTTTTGTTTACGGTTTTGTCAAATGGCATTTCAAGATATACGGGGGTTTAATCACCGTTTCCTATATGAGAAGGCAAATAGTCTTTATCATTTCTAAGATTTATTATGTATTTGTGAAAATGTAATATATTTTTTCATAAGCATCTGGAAGTTGTTCAGAAATGGTCGTGTTTCGTCTTTTCACGATCATATGATTGACACATTTCTGTCGTGACAGCATAACCGCATTTCCATTTTTTATAAGTCATACAATTTTTTTTTCTATGTCTGTGTATTTTGGTGTTAAGCCACGAAAAGCCCTTTTATTACCAGTGCTTTTCATCAGAAGTGTTTTCTTTTTACGCCGGTCTCGAATGCAGCTTTCATCTACGTCAAATTTTCTTCCTGCCGCCCGATTTCCAAGTTTTTCAGCCTCTTTTATAACACGAAGTTTTTCTTTTACATTAAAAGAACGTAGACGCTGTCCTTTTGTACTCATTTTAATGCCGTAATTAAAATAAATCACCGTATTATACTTTACAATATGATTAGTGATAAATGTTGATGTAATGATATTAAAAGTATCAAGGAAAAGAGAAAAACATAATAATAAAAGACAACAAGATAGTCGTAAAAGATCTCGAGATCGTGAACTTGTAAAATAAGTAAAAGAGTAAACCAACTACAAATTTATAGAAAAATTAAATTATATTGTTTATGAATTTATGAACTATTGTTGCATCGGGCAAGAAAAATGTTTAAAACGAAACCTGTTTTTAACAACTTTCCTTCCAGAATAATTTGTTTACTAAATAGAATATGGTTAAAAGTACCCACAAAATAAAGCAAACAGATAAAAATAAATTGGTAATAATGAACAACAACAATAATTTATTGCTGTTTTTCAGCAATTTGCTGACTGGCTGTTACGAGTAGATTGATGTATTGTGGTGATGCATAATAATGAGTAATTTAGTGTACTTTTCTTTATTTTCTATTTCGCAACTAACTAGTCAGTGAAGGATGGCCTGAGACATATGAGCTGATCGGTGGTGAATTTTCTTTTAAATGAAATGGTTGAAAATTTCATAGAAGTTTTAATTGACTGAAAAAAAAGGAAGTCTCAATTCAACCGGTAACTATGTTTATATTTTTTTGGCGATATTCACATATAATTTCGCAACTGCTAAACATATATAGACTGATATTTTTTTTGGTTTCAAGTGAATCTTTTCCTGGTGGCCCCAAGTAGATTTCATCAAAATCAGTTTAGAACATTTTTTCAGAGCAAAAACAAAAAAAAAATGTTCGGTTGTTAACTTCTGATTATGGAGTTCGAAGAGTGTGCTTGTGCTTATGCATTTATATGTGTACATATATAAACGCTTGTGCTTATGAGTTTATATGGATGGATTAATACCCATATAAATAAAACAGTTTACATCCCATTAATATATTATACATTTCATGTGTTGTGTACAAAATTTGCATAATTTTTAGCAGACTTAAAAAATCTGATGTGGACAACACATGACTTCCTTTCCTTGTACGCCTATTAATTTACATTTTCACATATTTTCATAATGAAAAGTACATAACATTTTATTTCATTAAAAACTTCTGATATTTTATCTTTTTTTTGTTATTGAATTATTATTATTCATCGTAAAAATTTGATTACAATGAGAGGTTAATAATTACTGTATTAATAAATCAATATATTTAAATTAAAAAAAAAAAAGTAAAAACAACAGGAGATGAAGTCTGATTCGAACCGATGTGCCTTCCCTTGTAAGATTTAAATATTTCATTAATTAAAATTTTATTTGGCTACAACTTTGGAACCAATGAAAATAAGTGCCTCTTATGATATATTGTTGAAAATCTCTCAATAAGGACTTAATACTGCAATTAAGAAAATGTCCAAAATCCAAATTATTTTGATTTTGGGCCTTTTTGAACACATTTGGTTCAGTCGATTGCAATCAAAAGGGCATATACGTGCGTACATAAATACATACATACGTACGTGCAGACGTCACGCCGAAACTAGTCATAATGGATTCAGGGATGGTCAAAATGGATATTTCAGGTGAAATATGGAAACCGAAATTTTTCACTTCGTACAAGGAAGAAAAACGTAGGAGGTTTTCAAATTGACGCGTGTATATTTATATATATATTTATGTAACAAATGTAACAAACTTGAACTGACATGTTCTACTCTTGTAGAGAATAAAATTCTCTACAAGTTTCGTTTAAAACTTTTATTTGTTTATTACCCATTTAACAAAGCATTTTACACCAAACATAATATAGTGTTTTTTCGAATTTTTTTCTTTTACCCAAAATTTCTCAAAAAATACTGCTCTGGGACCTATTTGTTTTTTAATTTTTCTGGTCAGATTTCATATAAACTATAAAATTTACTTCTTAATTTAGCTTCCAAGAATTATAGTTTGTTAATTTTTTCGGAAGGCGCAAATATCAGGACGAAATCTTTCGCTAGCCGACACTCCCTAACGAAACGTTTCTGAACCTATGTTTATGTGAATTTTCTTCTTTATTTTCACCAGTAAAAACATGTGCAGTAAAATTGTTAAATTTTTCGTGAATCACTCATATCTATATCATATATATATATATATATATAAAATATTTTTTCTACGTTTGTTCGGGCATAACTTTTAGCCAGAAGCTCCGATTCCGATAATGATTTATTTTAAACGATAGGTAAGTTCCTAGCGGTGGTAACGTTCCATTGTTTAATTGTATTAGACTAATGGAAAAAATAATGGGCAAAAAATATCCTGTTTTGTTTGAAGAGAACGTTCTTTTCTCTTAAGAACATTCTGTTCTGTAGGCTTGCTCATAATTCAGCTTCGATGAAGTTACAAAACTAATAAAGGTAAAATAAAATCTTCTTTTTTTAAAATTGAACCGACTTCAAAATAAAAATTTTTTAAATTTTACTGAAAGGGAAAAAAATTTCCTTATGTCTTCATTACAATCTTTTAAAGTACTCTTTTTCAAGTCAAATTTTAAATGAATTACGAATACACGAGAAACGGATTATGAAATTTGTTCGAATTTTGACGCCAACTTCAAAAAACAGATTTCAAAGGTTGTATTGAAGACATACTGAAAAAACGATTTTTTCCTTTTCAGTGCAATTTTTAAAATAAAATATTTTTTTAATTTTTATTATTTTTAAAGTCTGTTCAATTAAAAAACTTTTTTTAGTTTTATTTTGGTATTACGATAGGGTATTTTAACAATGAAGATAAGAAGATTAAAGTAAGTCAAAATATAGGCCTACCACATCTTTGCTGGAAGTCGAACCCGAAATTAGCTGATTTAGAAGTAATCGATAACCACTACACTAGCTGATCGAAAAAAAAATTAAAAAATAGATTTTTCCCCCAAATAATAAAAAATGACTAATTACTGTCAATTTAATATAAGATATAAGTATATTTATGTTTCAAGTCAATACTTCAATCAACTTTTTTTTACCATAAATGAAGTGAAATCTTGCTCAGGTTATTTCTTAAGTTGAATTATTTTCTTATCTAAGAATTTGAGAATCAACTTACTCGAAAAATTTCTTCTATTACTCGATTGCTTGAAATTGTATTGTACGAGTATATGACGTCATTTTGCTCACAAAAATTGTCCAAGATTTTACGTTACAAAAGCAAAATGTTAATTAAAATATTAGTTTCTAAGTTATTAATTATGTAAAATTTGATATATACGCAGTTTTGAAAATTAAATTTCCATATTAAACTTCCCGCCGGGTTAGTCTAGTGGTTAAACTCGTCATCGCAAAATCAAATGATTTCCGAAGTCGAGAATTCTAAAGTTCGAGTTTTTGTAAACGCAGTTGCTTTTATATGAATTTGAAGGCTAGATTGTGTATACCGGTTTTCTTTGGTGGTTGGGTTTCAATTAACCATACATCTCAGAAGTGGTCGGCCTGAGTCTGTTTAAGACTGCACCTTTACCGGTACATTTACAATTACATTCCAGACTGCGCGCAGATGCCTTGGCATCTTTGCAGAGTACTGTTGAAATCATGTCACTATGGTTCTACAGTAAAATAATAAGAAACTAAGGGTTTTTTAAATGTATTTTTGTAACAACAGTAATTCATTTTAAATATTGATCCTGTTGATCAGTTTTGATCCTGCTTACCCAAGAGAGAACTTTTATAAAAATAAAGAAAAGATAATTATTTTGTCAGGAAATTTACATCTTATCGAATTCAATATCGTCTACTGGAAATATATAACAAGAAGTGTAACAGATGGTCTTTATGGGAGAAGTCTGAGAAGACTTCATCCGACGTCCTCTTTATAAATTTAATTCTAGTTTCAACTATTGAAGGGTAGGAAAAACGAAGAAGCAACATATTTTATTTTCATCACATTTCGTATATTTTTGAGTTAATTTGAGTGTTGTTGAATGGTCTCCGACTTCATGTACTTGATAAAAAATTATTCATGAACTCTAGCAATTTGTGCAACAAAAAATTCTCATCTATTGTTTTTACTATAGTAGGCGAATATTTGAGAAATGTTCAGTTTCTTTCATTTTCTTTGTTACTTTTTTCTTCGTCTCATGGGTGGAAATTTTAAAGAAATTTATTCAAATATTTGAATATAAATATTTTCTCCATTTCTTAACATTGTCACTCTATTTGTAGTTAAAGCGTTTCAAGTACCTCCTTTGTAGTTAAAGCGTTTCGAAAATTACTTTTAACACACTCCAATTTTGAGAATGTAGGTACTTCGAATGCGTCAACTACGAATATTAGAGTGACAATGCTAGGAAGAGCAGTAAATAACATTCAAATCAATTATGATAATCCTAGCGGAAATACAAAATATTGTAAAAAAAATAAGATTTATTCAAAACCTTGTATGTATGTATGGCGAAGAAATATTATGAAGGAAGATTTGGTCTTTACAGTAATTTTTATTATTATTATTATTATTATTATTATTATCATTATTATTATTATTATAATTATCATGATTTTAGTTCTATATTTTAGCAGAAATAAATCTAGGAAGAAATGTTTTTGACAGTCTAAGAAAGTTCTAACTTCTTCCGAATACGGTTTTTTACTGTACTGTTTTATTGAAAATAAATACTATAAAAGAAATAACTAATCATCTCCATACGTTTTAATTATACTCTTTTTTATTTGAAATAATTATTTTGATTTCCTATAATTACGTCGATCATTTTAATTATAAATGATTGTTGAAAGTTTGTGAGGTAATTAATTTTACCTTATACATAAATGGAAATGTTTAGATAGATGTAAATTCACTCTTTATAAATAAACGGCAAGGAAACAATAATTTCCATTAATTTTAAATATTAAAACGTCGAAAAAGTGTATGTAAGATAAATAATTATTAAATTTAGGTATAGGTTTAATTTTATAAAATCGTTATGAAACATGAACATCACGTAAAGTGCTACAGACTTATTAACTTATTACTGTGTTTCGAAGAATGACAATTCATTATAGTATTATAAGAGGAAACACACGCGATAAGACGTATGTTATGAGAACCACGGAGTGAAAATGTGGCTAGAAGAGGAAATATGATGTAATTACGTTTTGTCTTGTAATATATTTGTGGTTTTTATAATATTAAAACGATATATTTAGTAAAATAAGTTTTTAGAGTTCAAAATTTAATAACTTATTTTTAACGATGGTTTTTAATAACCAGGCGACCTCGAAATGTTGTCCGCTGTCGCCAAAAATAAATTAAATTAAACAAGTTTTGATCTATTTACGAATATTAATAATTTAATTACACAATGAGACCAAATTTGGTACAAACAATTTCCGGTCAGTTGAACAATGCTTACTGAAAGAGGAAAAAAACGATAATGTGACTAAGAGAAATAATGTAGTAGTTGAAAAAATTTATTTAAATACAAACTAAAACGTAATGGTTTTACAATTATACTGATTTTATCCTTACTAGCTGCTTCACAGATTCGCTGAATAATTAGACAAAAAGCCTGTTTTTTATTTGTTTACATTGATTAGTTGTTTTTTTAATACTATATATATATACCTTAGCGTTGTTTGTATGTAAAAAAATTAATGATCATGTGAAAATAAAATGATTTACGTACGTCAAAACACTTTTTTCCCTGTAAATAAGTGTTATATTTGCATGTAAAATATTCTATAGAATTATTTAATATGTAACGTGTCCTGATAGTAATAATAATTATTATTATAAAGAATGAATGACGTAAAAGGATTATTACAACCTTTGATAATTCTACATCGTCCCTGAAAAAAATTATCTCTATGTAAATCGATTTTGCAACTCCATTTTGACATTGAGAGTATCTTACTTTTTGGTAAACGTTAAAAACTAAAATTATTTGTAATCCTGTTAAATCTGACACGAATTCTCATCATATAGGCTATTTATTGTATTAAATTTTATTCTTAAATACGTAGTCGAATTCATATGAGGAGGACTACAGTAAAATTGATTTTGAATAATAAATAACAAACAATGTTTATAAATACATAAGAGAAAGAAATATTTGGCAGCCTTTCGGTGTGTTAACTCGTCATCGTAAATCAGCTGATTTCGAAGTCGAGAGTTCTAAGGTTCAAATTCTAGTAAAGGACGTAATCCTAGTATAAACCTTTATACGGATTTGAAAACTAGATCTTGGATACCGGTGTTATTTGGTGGTTGGGTTTCAATTAACCACACATCACAGAAGTGGTCGACCTGAGACTGTACAAGACTATACTTCACTTACAATCATCCTCATTCATCCTCTGAACTAATACCTGACGGTGATTCCGGAGGCTAAACAGAAAAAAAGCCTTTCTTGATATTAATCGACGGTTTGATAAAGTTTAATGAAGGATATCCTTTTAAAAATAAAAAAACCTTTTTTCCCATTTTTTTCGATTACTAATATTTAATTTGAGGTTAAAAATGATTCATAATGTGATAAAAAGTGAACATTCATCACAAACCTCCTCTATGAATCATGAGACCTTGCCGTTGGTGAGGGGGCTTGAGTGCTCAGGGATACAGAGTAGCTGGACCGAAGGTGCAACCATATCGGAGAGGTATCTGTTGAGAGCCAGACTAAGGAATGATTCCTGAAAGAGGGCAGCAGCTCTTTCAGTAGTTGTTAGGGGCGTAAGTCACAATGACTTAAACGGCCATATCAACATCACTCAGTCCTCTGAGTACTGCGCAGCTGAAAGCAATGGAAAACTACAGCTGTTTTTTTTTCCAAGAAAATGTGGCTCTGCATTTTCAAAAGTAATAATGGAGGCGCCTTCCTTGGTAAAATATTCCGGAGGTAAAATAGTCCCCCGTTCGGATCTCCGGGTGGGGACTACTAAGGAAGGGGTCACCAGAAAAGTAAAAAATAACATTCTACGAGTCGGAGCGTGGAATGTTAGAAGCTTAAAAAAGGTTGGTAGGCTAGAGAATTTAAAAAGGGAAATGGATAGGGTAAACGTGGATATAGTAGGAATTAGTGAGGTTCGGTGGGAAGAGGAAGGCGACTTTTGGTCGGGTGACTTTAGAGTAATTAACTCAGCGTCAAATAATGGGCAGGCAGGAGTAGGTTTCGTGATGAACAAGAAAATAGGGAGGAGAGTGGAGTATTTCAAGACGCATAGCGATAGAGTCATTGTAATAAGGATAAATTCAAAACCTAAACCGACAACGATTGTTAACGTCTATATGCCTACAAGCGCCCATGATGATGATGAGGTAGAATGTGTATACGAAGAGATTGATGAAGCAATTAAACACGTAAAAGGAGATGAAAATTTAATAATAGTTGGAGATTGGAATGCAAGCATTGGAAAAGGCAAGGAAGGAAATATAGTGGGTGAATACGGGCTGGGCAAAAGGAATGAAAGAGGGGACCGACTTATAGAGTTTTGCGCGAAGTATAATTTAGTAATTGCCAACACCCAATTTAAAAATCATAATAGAAGAATATACACTTGGAAAAAGCCAGGCGATACTGCAAGGTATCAGATAGATTATATCATGGTTAAGCAAAGATTTAGAAATCAACTCGTGGACTGCAAAACTTACCCTGGAGCAGACATTGATAGCGACCATAATTTGGTGATAATGAAATGTAGATTGGGGTTTAAAAACCTGAAGAAAAGGTGTCAGATGAATCGGTGGAATTTAGAGAAGCTTGAGGAAGAGGAGGTAAAGAAGATTTTTGAGGAGGACATCGCAAGAGGTCTGAGTAAAAAAGATAAGATAGAAAATGTAGAAGAAGAATGGGAGAATATTAAAAAGGAAATTCTTAAATCAGCAGAAGCAAACTTAGGCGGAATAAAGAGAACTGGTAGAAAACCTTGGGTTTCAGACGATATATTGCAGCTGATGGATGAACGTAGAAAATATAAGAATGCTAGTGATGAAGAAAGTAAAAGGAACTATCGGCAATTAAGAAATGCTATAAACAGGAAGTGTAAACTGGCGAAAGAAGAGTGGATTAAAGAAAAGTGTTCAGAAGTGGAAAGAGAAATGAACATTGGTAAAATAGACGGAGCATACAGGAAAGTTAAGGAAAATTTTGGGGTACATAAATTAAAATGTAATAATGTGTTAAACAAAGATGGTACACCTATATATAATACGAAAGGTAAAGTCGATAGATGGGTGGAATATATTGAAGAGTTATACGGAGGAAATGAATTAGAAAATGGTTTTATAGAGGAAGAAGAGGAAGTTGAGGAGGATGAAATGGGAGAAACAATACTGAGATCTGAATTTAAGAGAGCATTAAAAGATTTAAATGGCAGAAAGGCTCCTGGAATAGACGGAATACCTGTAGAATTACTGCGCAGTGCAGGGGAGGAGGCGATTGATAGATTATACAAACTGGTGTGTAATATTTATGAAAAAGAGGTAGTTCCGTCAGACTTCAAAAAATGGTGTTGTAATGATACCAAAGAAAGCAGGAGCAGATAAATGTGAAGAATACAGAACGATTATTTTAAAAAGTCATGCATCAAAAATCTTAACTAGAATATAATACAGAAGAATTGAGAGGAGAGTGAAATAAGTGTGAGGAGAAGACCAATTTGGTTTCAGGAAAACTATAGGGACAAGGGAAGCAATTTTAGGCCTCAGATTAATAGCAGAAGGAAGATTAAAAAACAAAAATACTTTGCATTTATAGATAACGTAGAATGGAATAAAATGTTCAGCATTTTAAAAAAAATAGGGTTCAAATACAGAGATAGAAGGACGATTGCTAACATTTACAGGAACCAGACAGCAAGAGTAATAATTGAAGAACATAAGAAAGAAGCCGTAATAAGAAAGGGAGTCCGACAAGGATGTTCCCTATCCCCATTACTTTTTAATCTTTACATAGAACTAGCAGTTAATGATGTTAAAGAACAATTTAGATTCGGAGTAACAGTACAAGGTGAAAAGATAAAGATGCTACGATTTGCTGATGATATAGTAATTCTAGCCGAGAACAAAAAGGATTTAGAAGAAACAATGAACGGCATAGATGAAGTCCTACGCAAGAACTATCGCATGAAAATAAACAAGAACAAAACAAAAGTAATGAAATGTAGGAGAAATAACAAAGATGGACCACTGAATGTGAAAATAGGAGGAGAAAAGATTATGGAGGTAGAAGAATTTTGTTATTTGGGAAGTAGAATTACTAAAGATGGACGAAGCAGGAGCAATATAAAATGCCGAATAGCACAAGCTAAACGAGCCTTCAGTAAGAAATATAAGTTGTTTACATCAAAAATTAATTTAAATGTCAGGAAAAGATTTTTGAAAGTGTATGTTTGGAGTGTCGCTTTATATGGAAGTGAAACTTGGACAATCGGAGTATCTGAGAAGAAAAGGTTAGAAGCTTTTGAAATGTGGTGCTATAGGAGAATGTTAAAAATCAGATGGGTGGATAAAGTGACAAATGAGGAGGTATTGCGGCAAATAGATGAAGAAAGAAGCATTTGGAAAAATATAGTTAAAAGAAGAGACAGACTTATAGGCCACATACTAAGGCATCCTGGAATAGTCGCTTTAATTTTGGAAGGACAGGTAGAAGGGAAAAATTGTGTAGGCAGGCCACGTTTGGAATATGTAAAACAAATTGTTAGGGATGTAGGATGTAGAGGGTATACTGAAATGAAACGACTAGCACTAGATAGGGAATCTTGGAGAGCTGCATCAAACCAGTCAAATGACTGAAGACAAAAAAAAAAAAAAAAATCATCACAAAACTTAATTCATACTGGAGTGCCATAAGGAAATATTTTGGTTTCTGTTTTCTGTAAACACACCCGAATTTCAAGAATATAACAAACGGTAGAAACTTTTTCTGGTAGTACAACCAATCAAGTAATACTAATATCGTTCCCCTGCATCAAACATCTACAATATTATTTATAATCATACAAGAAGACTGCCAAAAGAAATGACAATTGAAATGAACAAAAGATTCTGCATATCCCTTTTATCATTTAAAATGGAAACACTCTCCAATTATAAACAAATACAAATTCCCCAATCTGATACTAAACTTTAAACATTTTGATCAATATACAAACCGAATACTTATCTGGAAATCATACGCATAGTATGAAACAAACGAGTGAGATTAATATTTACAAGAATCAAAAATTTATTACATATTTAATACAGATTAAAATCATCTCCGAATTATAAATTTCTACATTAAAAAACAACCTTTGAACCCATCTAGACATTACGGTGTGCAGATTCTGGGGTATATAACGTCATCTCAACTTTAGAGATTTCATTCAAAAATGCACTGAATAATCGCAAACCTTTACGCAAACCAACCTTTACCCAACACTTTAAAAATAGATATAAAGAAACCGGAACGTTACCAAAATTAAACATTTTTTATTAATGTAGGTGAATGAAACCCGTAAAAATTCGGAAGTTATAAACCTCCTTCACTTTTAGAAAACTGAAACTACACCTTGTAGTCTTATCTTAATAACTATACAACCACAACTCATCGGAGGATAACATCGGGATAACAGTGGATATCTTCTTCATCAAAACATGAAACATTTAACATATGTATTTATTATTCAACGAATAGATGATTGCAGATCAATCATCAGTCAGTGCTTTAAATATTAAAAAAAAAACTCGATCTGGATTATGCTTATTTATATAATAGTATCATAACTTTATAACTTGAAAATAAAAGTATAATATAAAATGAAAACATTGTAAGAAGGGAAGGGTGTGGACATTCGATAAGTCAGTGTCGCTTTTCTTATCTGCTTTTTTATTTTCTTGCAGTCTGGGGGATATCACTATAATTTTTAACTTTTAAAAAGTTGTTGTATGGTTACGGATTTAAAATCCTAACCTCCTTATAAATGTAATTGCCTCTTGCAATGGTCTAAAACATTTTTATCCTTAATAAATACATCATTTATAGCATAATATAACATCACAGTCGTATCTGAAATCTATTTTCATTTTTTTTTTTCTCATTTTGACTTAAAATATAAAGTACCTTACATAGTATAGGACCCCATTATTAGCAAATTTACTACATTCAAACATATTAATTCAGCAATAAAATATGTTCATATAATTTAATCGTTAACTTTGAATAGTATTTAAGATAATTATAATAATTAATAATAGTTAAAGAAGAAATTAGTTGTTTGATAAGGGTGCTGACTAACCGCTATCTTATCTCTTATTCACAACCGATTTTGGTCTTTACAATGTCTTGATTTATTCAATACTGTATTTTTCCTTGTTTATTATCTGTATCATGAAATTGCCTGCCTTTACTGTACTATAGGTATTCTGTATTAATAAAATAAGTCAGCTTAATAACGGTCGTATTAGATTTTTACTTCTTTGTACGAAGTAAAGGAAGAGTATTGTGATCGCGAAAAATTTCGGTCTTCAGATTTCATCTCCTTTTTTATTTTTTAAACTATTTTTTACTTCCTTGTAGGAAATAAAAGAATTTTTGGATCGTGAAACATATCAGTTTTCATATTTCAACGGAAATATCCATTTTGACCATCCCTGAATCCATTTTGACTAGCTTCGGCGTGACGTCTGTATGTATGTGTATCTCGCATAACTCAAAAACAATTAGCCGTAGGATGTTGAAATTTTGGATTCAGCACTGTTGTAACATCTAGTTTTGCACCTCCCTTTTTGATTGCAATTGAAATGAAAATGAAAATTTTAATTAATGAAATATTTGGATTTTAAAGGGAAGGCACATCGGCTCGAATCAGATTTTATCTTCTTTTGCTTTTTTAACTTTTTTTTAATTTATTTTCTTAACTTTTCTTTTTGTTGATTTAAATATATTGATTTAATAGTTATTAACCCGTGATTGTAAAAAAAAAACTTTTACGATAAATAATAATAATTATTTTTATAAAAATAAAAATAAAAAAAATAAAAATTAATAAAATAAAATTTTATGTACTTTTAAAAATGTATAAATGTAATTTAATAGGCATTACATATGTCTATATGAATAGATTTGATGAAACATCTGATTAATTAATATTAATTGAAAATTATAATTTAGAATCGTATTATTGAGATTATATTATTGAGAATCGTATTTTGTCGTTTTTTGAGATAAATTTATTCTTGTTGTCTTCCTTTTTCCTGTATGATTGCTTATTTTTCATTTTTGATTATTCACAAAATAATCCAATAATAAAAACTGAACATTTTACACCGTTAGGTCGAAATTAACATTTGTAACCCCTATGCAGGAGTTCACTAAACAGAGTAGTTTAATTTTGTTTATACAACACACCAGAAATCTAAAACTTTTGTCATTCAGCAAATCACAAAGATATGAATAACACTGATCTAGTAATACGAGTAATAAAGGGACTTTTACTCTATCCTAATATTTCATGGAAGATTGTTGACTTAATAATTGTATAAATATTTGATGTTAATAAAAACTAATATTTTAGCAATTGTGAAACTGTCCACTTTATTAAACAATTAGAAGATCGTATCTCACTTTCAATGAGATAAGTTTAATTGATCGTTCTTCAGTTAAACTTATTTCATTGAAAACTTATTTCAGCAAAAAATGTGTATATGCAATTTAATAGGTATACAAGGAAGTCATGTGTTGTCCACATCAGATTTTTTTTAAAAGTGTTATACATTAATAATGTCACATAGAATTGGTTCACAATATTACCAATAAAGCTCTAGTGTCGTTGAGTTCTTCCTATGCAAACAAATTTTGCACAAATTTAGGAATTGTCTTCGAGGTAATGTAATTTATTTACAGTTTTCCGACAAGAAATACAGGTTATTTGATCAAATATAGTAAGATATAAATATATTCTGGTCCCCTGAGTGAACCGATGTGTGGGGTAAAAGATTAGGTTAGATTAGTCTATATGTCACATATAGTACACCAACTTCAGAACACTCCAAATGAACCTCATGTATGTATAATTCTTTTAAAACTGATGATTGTTGCAGTATTACAATTTTTAAAAATACAGTTGATGATATATTAAGATCCTTAAAAATATATTAATTAAAAGGGTTGTTTTATATTCGTATGAAATATTCGAAATATTTAGAGTATTTTGTAACACTAATAAGTTACATGTGTTTCCCACCAGATGTTAATAAATGTTCTTGAAGAAATATCAGATGCATTGCAATAGATTAAATCCATTTCAGTTATTATTTAATACCATATATTAGTGACTCAATACTGAGGATAAAGTGAAGTGAGTTAAAAGTTTAATTTAAACATATTTCAATTCCTTGATTAGTTAATATTACCTTAATCTTAACTACTTAATACTGGAGAAAAGAATTATTTCTTTATGAAGGAAATCATTTTTTAACTAAAAATAATTTTCCACTTTACAACTGTAAAAAATGTCATTATTATTTCTAGTACAAGTATTAAATCCCCCTCACATACAAACACACACAAAATATCTCTCTCTCTCTCTCTCTCAATCTCTCTCTCTCTCTCTCTCTCTCTCTCTCTCTCTCTCTCTCTCTCTCTCTCTCTCTCTCTCTCTCTCTCTCTCTCTCTCTCTCTCTCTCTCTCTCTCTCTCTCTCTCTCTCTCTCTCTCTCTCTCTCTCTCTGTGTGTGTGTGTGTGTGTGTGTGTGTGTGTGTGTGTATGTATGTGTTGTAGTAGTAGTAGTAGTAGTAGATAAAACTCTTGACTTGTGCTTCTGAGCTAGCATTACTAATTGTGAGAATGAAATTGTCATTAATAATAATGATACTTACATTTCTGCCCTCAATGCAAAATTTTGTGGGCGTTTTGTTGCATGATAAGTTGTGGGATGCTAAACTGATTTTGTTGGCAACAAAATCAAATCAGATGCCTTTGCTTTCAACTGTCATAATAAAAAATTCAACTTTTCATCATTAAATATATATTTTGTACATGTATACTTCCCTGAAGAGTATAATACCATCTTTTGGGACTCCCTCAAAATGTCAGAATGAGTTTTTAAGGTATAAAAAAATTTACTATCAGATGATTGTTATATATGTATATTTACGGATATCCAAAATTTGATAAAAGCAGCAGTCACTTTATTTTAATAACAAAATCTGTCTTTAACAAATTAAATACTAGAACTGGTTTCATAAAATTCAACTTAGTATTACAAGAAGGACATCTTCATGCTTCTATTACCTTTTATGATAACTTACCAACCCAATTAAAAAAATTTTTTTTTATTAGTTTAAAATAAAACTTAAAGATTTTTTACAAATGTTAATACTATTCTGATGATGAATTTGTTTTTTTAGTAATATTAATTTTTTTTAAATCAAAATATTCATTAACATCTTCTGAATTGTTATTTAGTTTGTAGATATTTCATTTTATTTAATATTTTTACATATTTAATTTACTATTAATTATTATTTAATCTATTTAGATTTAAAATTTTTATTATGGTGATCTTTTACCACTTATATTATTTATTTTATTATTAATTGTTTGTTTTATGGCCCACTATGATAAAGGATTAACCACGAACATGGATTTACCACAAATGTTGGGACATTCTTTTTTTATCACTGGATATCATACCTACCTATTCCCAACATAATGATAATGTAATGTACTTACTGATTAGAATAAAATATTTATTTACATAAGTATACCTTTCTCTCTCCCTATCACCCCACCTCTCTCTTCACACACACACACACACACGCGCGCGCGCGCGCGGACACGCGGACACATGGACACATGGACACATGGACACAGATTATATTCATCATCAACTAAATCAGTGTTTAAATTCTGTAATAAAGTGAAGTGTTTATATTTTTATTTTAATTAATTTAAGGAGTTGAAATTAATCAGCTGATTTATCTACTACTTAATTGTTCTGTTCATTTTTATTAACGTTATTAGCGTTTAAGTTCTAAAATAATGACGTTCATGTTTAAAAATGAAAACGAGTTTTTATCTTTCAGTTTTGGTGGAAAAATATTGATACTGCTGTCCATAAAGAATTTTCATGTGAGACTTCCACTACCATAATTATTTATACTGACTTGTTTGATTAACATTTGTGTAAACTGAATGTAAAGATTAAAGTTATTAAAGGAGTTGCAGATACTCAATGACAAGGAAGGCCTTGAACCAGTTACACTTAAGTAAACAAACCGTTTAGTTGCATATAAATTAGTAAAGAGCTCTCAAAATCAACCACAAAGACTTCTGTTAGGCTGGAAATACCCAGAACAAATTTACAGAAAATTGTAAAGGAATCAAAGTTTAAAAGCTACCGGTCAAGATTATTTCATGCACTTTATGAAAATACTTACATAAGGATAAAACTTTGAAAGGAATTCTGTTATTCATTGAGAACCAAACCCTCATTTATCTAGCTCAGATGTGGTCTGATGAAGGTTGCTGGCTGTTGGTAAATTGATTGTTCAAGTAAACCAATATAATTTTACTTGCTGGTATGATATAAATCTTGAGATAATTTTTTGGAGAAGAAATTTAATATACCTGGAATTCATTATTGGTGTGGTATCACAAAAACGTAGTCCTGGGACTTTATTTCTTCACCAGAAGTGTAACAGGAGACTCATATCTTTATAGATACTTTTATTTTCAAGCTTTTATTACATTGGCAGTCCCTATATTTGATAGCAAGATCGGGCACCTCCTAGTTATGCTTTTCAGTTAGAGTTTAATTCTATCAAACTTTTCCTGGCTTGATTAGATTTCACAAAAGAATTTAATGGTTCACTATGTTGATGTGATTTGATGCTTTGCGATTTTACATTTAGGGAAATTTTCATAGGCATGATATTTCCTTGAACATGACTCGTCAGTTCTTGCGAGGGTTCAGCTTAGGATCGAGTACAGGCTGTACTTAATCTTGTGTGAGACACTGGGATGGGGGCCTCAACCCCAACACAGCATCCCAATGGCTGATAGGGAGCATTCCTGTATACAGGACAGGTGCGAATAAGGTGGAGATAGATTAAATATCACTTCCAAATAAGCACCTGCAGATCAATTGGGGCAAAGAGGAAGTGATTAACATCTTGTCGATGGAAGAGAAAAAATTCCCAATGGCAGAGAAGGTAGAAGAGCCTAGAGTGGCATCTTGAATTAAAATATCCTGTTTGCTATTAGACAGTGTGATGGCAGCCCCCACCACTGAGCTTAATCTGTGCAGCGCTTGTAACGCGGCCAGAGGATTTTATATATTACTGACAGAAACCAAGATAGCCTTGGAATCAGGACTAGATTTATTAGGAAGCATTTGGACTGTAAAGAAAGAAAAAAGAGATTGTTTGCAGAAATACTAACAATAGGAACATGTAATGTTAGGTCAGTAGCAAACAAAGAAAACAAATTAGCCTTTATGCTACAGGAGAAGAATGTAGATATAGCTTTCATTTCAGAAACAAAGAAAAAATCACAGAGTAATGAGTATCTTGATGACTACATAATGTTCTTTAGTGGTATTAAACTAAACCAACGGGCAAGTAAGGGAGTATCAATTTACATAGCTAAAGGTTTTTTGAGAATAGAATCAAAAGCTACAACTACGTGTCAGACCAGACTATCTCTGTAAGACTGAGCTACATAAGAGGAAATATGATACTTGTATGCTCCTGAAGAAGGTGAAAAGGAAGAATGAGTAGTGTTTTACAGAACTCTTCAAAAGGTTGTAGATAAGTGCACTCAAACTGATCAAATAGTGATATTTGGAGACTTGAATGCATGAGGTGGTGATATACCTCTGTCTAACTGTCTGGTCCCATTTGGTGAGAGAACAATAAACAACATGGCTATCTGTTGGGAGTTTGCCAGTTTTAATGGTTTAAGAGTACAAAATACTTTCCTTAAGAAAAATGATGTTCATAAATATACATGGACTGCAAGAGACTTTAAATTGATAATATATTATTGTATAATGAACACCAAACTCACTGGACAGGTTGTGGATGTGAGGGTGCATTGGGTATCAGATGCTGGCTCTGATCATTGTCTTCTTATAAATAAGATTGACATGTATAGCAGATGGAGATCTCCCTGTAAGAAGAAGAAAGACCAGATAGAAGATATCTATTACAGGAAGAGGGTGTTAGACACCTATTCCAGCAGAGGATGATGGAGGATCTAGAGCATAGGGAGCCAAGACCGGATATAGAAGATGGACATGAAGATAGGGTCTAGCTTGAAAGAGGCAGTACACAGAGTTTCATTGGAAGTTCTTAGAAAGAAGAAAAAATATAAAAAGATATGTCCATATCTCAGGATATGGACAAAAGAAATAGAGAAAGCTGTGAAAGGTAAGAATGAGGCATACAGAAAATACATCAACAATCCCACGGAAGGAAACAGGGGAAGATATCAAGTAAAAAGAAATTTTGCTTAGTAACGAAAAGCCATCAAGACTCCTGGAAAAGATTTATTGCTGTCATTGAGGATGATGTTCATTGCCGACAGACTTTTTTATACAAGGCGCTGAAAAAAACTTTGTGCAATGAGCAACAGGATTCTGTTAAGTTGACCATCATCAACGATGAAGTTTGGAAAGAATACTACTTGTATAAGAAACTATGGTATGATGAAGGGATTCCATAGGGAGATTGATCTGATGTGGACACTCAGGCCCCGGACAACATCACAATTGAGGAAAGCATTAAATGCTTTAAAGCATTAAATGCATTAAAGAAAAGGAAAGCTACAGGCATGAATAGAGTGAATGTTGAATGCTGGAAGTATGGAGGTTTTCTACCACATGTGAGAATGTTGCATCTGTTTAACATTTGTTGGAAGCAACGGAAGATCCCGTCAAGCTGGTTGAAAGCGAACATGATACCAATATTTAAAAAAAAGGTGACAGAGAGAAATATGAAAATTATAGGGCACAAATTTGCTGGACAGTTTATTTAAGATATTTTAGCCAATAGGCTGAAATTTACAGCTGAACATGTAATAGAAGAAGAATAATGGGATTCAGAAAAAGCCGTTCAACAATGGATGCAACCTTTATATTAGAGCAGTTGATAGAGAAAAGAAGGGAATTTAACCTGGAAATGTGTATAGCCTTTTTTGATTTTGAAAAAGCATTTGACAGCCTAGATAGAGGGAAATTATGGAGTATATTGACTGAAGAGGGATTTCCTTTACATCTTTTTTGAGCCATCAAGAGTCTGTACAGAGATACCACTGTGGTTATCAGCACAGGTGGACAAAGATTGGAATATGTCAAAACAAGTAAGGGCGTGGGACAGGGTTGTTGTATCTCTCTGGAACTTTTTAACATTTATGTGGTCAATGTCATTTGCAGATGACAGCAAGGTATAGACTCAGGGATACAACTCAGTCCTTATATAAGACTTAATATCATAGCTTGTGCTGATATCTTCACCATAGTGGAAGAATCTGAGGACATACTGCAGAGAGGAATGTTCAAACTGCAAAACGTCTGCAATGAATACAATTTGAAGATTTCTGATGGGAAGACAAAAGTAATGGCATTTTATGGTAAATAACCAGTGAAGTCGAAAATTGAGGTAAATGAGGGCATCCTGGAACAAGTATTGCGCTTTAACTACTTAGGATGTTAAGTATCTATCCTAGATAATTCTTATGTGATGAATAAGCTGAATAGGTTTAGGAATATCTGTGGGACGATTCAGAGAGTGCTGAAACATAGGATAAGGAGAGATATTAGGTTAAAGTTTATACTGGTATCGATGGCAATACCAGTAGCTGCTGTACGGGAGTGAGACATGAACCCTTTCCAAGAGACAAAGAGACCAAGTAACAGAAGCTGAAATGAGGTTTCAAAGAGCAGTCAAGGGATGCACATTGAATGGCAGAATAAGAAGTGAAGATATAAGAAATGAGCTTGGTATATTTAGTCTGGAAGATAAAATAAAGACATTCAAGAGGAATTGATGCAGTCATCTAGAATGGATGGAAGATGGATGTTTGATCTGTTTAGCCCATGATTACAAATCCAGAGGCTACAGGTGTGTAGGTAATCTTAGGAGAAGATGATTTCCAAAGCAAACAGATCAGCCTAATCAGCATGAAGTGAAGAAGAAGAAGAAGAAGATGATATTTCCTTCAAATCTGAATGTTACAACATTCAGATTTATTATTCACTGAATAATAAATCATTTCTCTAGCCCAGATATGGTCTGAAGGTTACTACAATTACAAATTACTAATTGATGTAGTAAACAAATTACTAATTGATTGTTGTATAGTTATATAGCTGGTGTGATAAAAATCTTGAAGTAATTATGGAAAAGAAATTTAATTTTTCAATCGCAACTTGACCTCTATCAAACTGTTGACTGAAAACTCAGTTCATTTTATAATTTTGTACAAAACTTCATTGAAAAAATTTGTAACTCAGTTACGCTGCTATAAACGTATAATGAAGGAAAAACGACACTTTCGGCACGTGTATAAACCATGTAATAATAAAACCGTTTTTAATTTTTATTTCTTATTCGATATTGGGGAAATACTTTTACTTACCATATTTCTTTTGTTCCAAAATTCGAGTCTTTACAAAAAAATTTAACTTTACTGTTTCTAGAATATTTATATAAATATTACAATGACTTCTTCCAACTGAAAATCCTACTCGATTTGCTCAGAAAGAATTTTATTTTAGTTTAAGATTAATTTTTTTCTATCGTCTGTAGCAAAGATCTTCTTTTTATCTTTACTTTTAAACAAATCCAATGCAATCATAATTTATGTACGTCCGTAGTTGTTTAAAATTTCATGAACGACACCTATTACGTCGATATTTAGATAGTCATCAAACTTTCTGAAAATAAATTTGCGATCAGGAGTATCTGAACAAAATTAAATTTGAATTTATACGTTTTTTTGTGATTTAAATATTATGCTATGAAATGTAATTATAACAATGAATTATAATAACAGCTATAAACTAATTAGTCCACCTGATCGTTCTATTGATTTACTCCAAAGTGAAACATAATAATAATTACAAAAATTGCTATTATTTTATAAACTACTATTGTTATTTATTTAAGCAATGTAGCATTGTTACTTATTACAGTATCTGGCGCTCCTGCATCAGGTATTGTAATATAATTTATTTTATTTTATTTTGTTTAAAATAAAAAAAATTAATTCTGTTTTACAGAATGTATTTTTTTTTTTAAATAAAATGAAAAAGCTGATCTTGTCCTCCTCGTAATTTATAGTCTATCTGTCCGTTGCTAAATTATATTATGTATCCACATACTTCATACTTAAAAATTATATACATTCTTTTGCACGCCTGTGATAAAAATTTACAATCAATTTAAAATAAAATAAAAAACAACTTCTTTGTTTTCATAATCGTTTTTCTTTTGAAAAATCCATCCAATTGTTGTAATTAATTAACGCACGTAATAATATTAATTACTTATTAGATACAGTCTTGTATTAAAAATTTATTATTTGATACATTATTCTACTAATTAATCATTCCAGCTTTAATCAATTTATGCATAAAATCACATGTTTGTCGCGTGAAATTACACTGCGATTATTATTAAATGAAGTGTTATTTATAACCTATAAAAAGTGTATAGCATTTGTGTACGCGAATGCGGGCGTGTACGTTAACTCAAATTCTATTTCTAAAACTACAGAAACTGATGTGGACACTACATGACTTCCTTGTACGCCTATTAAATTACATACTATTTTATTACATCTTTTTTTGTTATTATTGAATTATTATTTATTGTAAAATTTGTTTTTTAAATTCACAGATTAATAATTATGCATAAATCAATATATAAAAAAAAGTTAAAAAAAAGAAGCGGGAATATCTCACTTCTATTGAAGTCGGATTCCCGCCGATGTGCCTTCCCCTTAAGATCCAAATATCATTAATTAAAGTTTTATTGGGTTATAACTCAGGAACAAATGAAAATAAGTGCCATTTATATCGTAGAAAATATCTCAATAAGGGCTTATACTACAGTTAAGAAAAACTCCAAAATCCAATTTTTTTGGATTTTGGGCTTTTTTGGACACTTTTGGTCCAGTCGATTGCAATCAAAAGGGGAGGTGCACAACTAGATGTTACAACAGTGTCCTAAATACAATATTTCAACATTCTACGGCTAATCGTTTTTGAGTTATGCGAGATACATACGTACGTACGTATGTATCCCGCATAACTCAATGAGATACATCTTGTATCTCGTACATATGAGATACATACATACGTACGTACGTACATACATATATACCTACCTACAGATGTCACGCCGAAGCTTGTCAAAATGGATTCAGGGATGGTCAAAATGGATATTTCCGTTGAAATCTGAAAACCGAAATTTTCGCTATTTTATGTCTGTTAGAACTGTTAATAATGATTATTTTTTTTTCAAAATTATCAAGTTTTCTTCCATACTTTATAATGAATTTTTATAACTTTTTTTTCAGAATTTTACTTCCCTGTCACTGAAAAAATCTGTATTAAGTAAAATTAATATTACTGAATAGTAGTACCAATACTACATAAAATAACAGTATTGTCATAATTATTTATATATTTTTTATTTAGAATGGACTTAGGGTTCAAAAAAATGGGTATTTTGTAGGTCTAATCATTAGACAGGAATTGCAATCCTGGGATTGTTTCAAAGGCAGGCTGAGCAATATATCTCACCAGAAATGAATATAAATTCCTATCCTTCATTGTATTCTAGCATTGTAAATTCCTAACTTACAAAGAATTCAAAATAAAGAAATAGAAGTAAAAGAATAAGAAAAGAGGAAACAGTGGGTGAAAATAATGATCTTTGATAGAAAAATCAACTCCCTCAAAGGATGAGTAGAGCAAGGACCACCTTGGAAGATCCAGGTACTTTTATCCAGGATGGAACCAGTACACATTAATAAATAATTCTTGGTTGAACAAATAAATAAAAACTATTTTCTTCTAGAAATTAAACGGTACCTGAAGAAGAATTCAGGCTTTTGATGAAATAATCTTATTCATCCCCAAAATTTAGATTCAGGATTCCTAAATGGATTGTTACCCATCTCCCTCTGAGATCTCCTATCTCCCATCTCCCTCTGAATTTGAACTATCCTACTAACCTTCCATTGGGAAAGTAATTTCTGTTAATAGTACAGCAATATTAAAACACAGAATATAGTAATAACATTTTATTTCCATTCATTTTTTATAAATTTATCTTATTAGCATTATCAACTGCTTTGGTTATAAACCGTTAATAATGCTAAGATAATCCAGTGAAACTATATCTATCATTTTTTAAGTGCAGCAACCTACAAAAACAAGTCAATTAAATATAGATTAACTACTGGTATTTATCTTCAAATTCTTCAATATACCAGACACTACATGAAGCCTCTACTGAGCCCTGGATAAAATGTAAATTTGGGGCCCCATTAATATAAGTTGCAGACAACTTCAAACAAATTGAAGAGTAGTTGGAAAATTGCTTCTTCAACATCAGAAAATTAAAAAAAAGACACCACTTTCTCATTTAATTTTTTTAAATTTCAAAGATATTATTTATCTTTTTAAAAAATACACCATTTTAACCTCCAAGGGGGTGATCTCATAGTCCCCTTGGATCGGCAGAGGTACTAATCAATTTTATTACTTTATCAATTATTATATCATTTATTTGTATTTAAAAATAACATAAAATTCTATGTTATTAATGATTATATATATAAATTTAATATATTGTTTATTTTTCATCTTACTTAGGATAACATTACACAGAATTAAATTTATCCAATCTGTTTCATTACCAAAAATAATGTTAGTGATAAATTTCATATATCTTTACAGGGTATGTAGCCTTTAGTTGAATAATAAACAATTTATAAATTTTTTATTATTTATCAAATTAGTTAACCTTACTGTAAAGAAACTTTATTAATACGTATCAACGAAACTGAGCAGCTCAACACGTTTGTCACTCGGTAACACCAGAACCCCTTGTATGGTTTTTTTAATATATGTTGATAAGATTTCTTTACAAATAAGATTAACTGTTTAAAAATATACTTTAAAAATGTCTTGATTATTGTGATTATCATAATTAAAAAATAATTCTTTGTTTAAATGACAGACTGATTAACATCATACCCCCTCAACATTGCATTTCATACGTTGAATCATTTACTGCTAAAAGACAATAATTTCTTTTGTCTAGTTTCATCATGATTTTAATAATCATTTAGAGTTTACTGCACTTCTAATTTTGTTAGTGAAAAATAGACATTTTTACAGATCAATCACAGGGAATGAAGTAAAAAATCAGACCTTTTATTAATTCATATGATAAAAAAATCAACTCTAAGTATATTCCTTTATAAAACACTTTGAACCACATCAAAATAATGCCTATTTATACCTTAATGATATAAGTACTAAAGACTTTTTATTAAAAATTCAAACTTGTCAATTCTGCAGAAAAATATACCACTAGAAAAAAATACCAGTAAAGTATTGTTTGACTTTGCTGGCCAAGTTGGTCAAGTCACTATACCATGTACAGTTTTTATTACATTATATTATTATTATATGTAAGAATTATTAATGTAATATATAATAATAATAATTATTATTATTTATTAAATAAATAAATATATAATTAATATATATATATATATATATAATAAATAAAATAATTATATAATTATTTTATAAAATACTAACCTATATATAAAAATATTCATATATAAGTTTAACTTAACAAATTTGCTTAAGTAAATTTTTCTCTAAATCTAACATCCCTTCAATAAACATTAAAACAAGAAAAAGAAGATATTTTATCCTTACTCAAATCTAAAAATTTAAAAGGTCAACAACAAAAACAAACATCTCAACTTGCTCCAGTTGAGTTGCAAATATGAAATTTTTCAGGATCAATTTCTCCAACAATTAAATTAAACTTTACTCCCAGTTTAGGAATTAAAAAACCCTACCTCAGGGGAATTGATTAGAACTAAAGTTATATATTCTAATCACTGGCTATCTTATATACAATGTCAACTTTTATTGTAATACAAGTTTGAAATTCATCACAAATTAACTTTCAAAATTTTGAGAATATAATTAAAGTCTTGCATTTAAAGTATTCTTAAAATGAAGTTTGATTAATGTAAAATGAATTTTACATTTTTCTTATCTGTTCAATCTATCAATGATTGAAGCAGAATATAGATTTGAAAGTACCTCAAAATATATCTGAATAACAATTATTACTTTCGTTTTAACCACCTCTAAAATAATGAAATAGGATTACCATAGACACCTGTAGATATTTCTAACATGTTAAATTGAAAATAAAGATTCAGCACACTATCATAACCATGATAACTTTGATTACAAAGTTGTCATGGTATTCTCACTTAAAAATTTCTTAATACTTCTGTACATTCAGAAAGTACTGGAAAATTTCAACAAAGACTCATTAGTTTTCCCTATATGATGAATAAATGCTTGATTTTGCATGTGTCCCTCCACAACACACACACACACACACACACACACACACACACACACACACACACACACACACACACACACACACACACACACACACACATTTATATATATACTTTATAAATATTTATTTATATAGTGTCCAAAAAGTTCTTCACCATGTGTAGTAATATTTCTATATTGTTTTGTCTGATTTCAGGTAATAATACTGGGACAGGAGGAACATAAGGAAATCTTACTGATTCACATCATGATGTTAGTAATGAGTTTAATTGACATGATCCTGAATGCCAACCAGTATCACACAGTACTACGATAACATTACCAAGTTTAAGAGCATTGGTAATGTTGCCGATTTGCCCCGATTAGGAAGATCATAGACTGATGATTCAATATAAGAAGCTGTGATTGCCAAGGTCTATGTCAGTACAAAGAAGTCAATCTGGCAAACCAGCCTGAAACTAAACAATCTTCAATCCACTGTTCACAATATTCTAAATTTCATCCATTCTAACTCCAATTCTTGCATAACTTATAAGATTATCCTGATCATAGGATGGAAATGTGTGGGTGGTTTTTGGACAGGACTGAGGAGAATGCAAACTTCCTATACTTGGTACTGTTTTCCATTGAGGATAAATTTTATGTAAAAATTGAAGTCAACAGACAAAATCTGACCTATTTGTCACAGGAGAACCCCCATTGGTACAATCCCTTCAAATAACAGGGTCTGATCATGTAATGGTGTGGTGTGGTATGGCATCTGGAGTGATAGTATTTCTGGCCCATACTTTTTTGAAGACAATTAGAGATGTCTTAAATGGTTCTTGCAAGATGGAGCCCAACCACACTATATGTATGAGTCCTGTATGACACTGGCTGGATGAAACCTTTCCTGAACACTGGATTGGTTACAAAGGATCTGTAGAATGGGCTTCATCATTGCCAGGTTTGAATCCAATGCTCTTTTAATTTTGAGGGTTATTGAAATCATGGGTGTACACTGTGAAGATTTATGATATGACCCACCTGTTTTTTTATGCATTAGGGTTTTTTTCAGGCATCAGGCTGTATTTTTATGCATCAGGGTTGAGGATGAATGCCGTGCCATAGACAATCATTATGACTCTGGAATGAATCTAAAATCCCACCTACAGATTTGTCTGGAATTCAGTGTAGGATAAATTAAACAAATATTGAGATTTCGCCTATGGTGTGTATTTTTTCTGACAGTTTCTTTGGTGTAAATTTTCTCAAAATATTTGCAAACATAACCCCACTTTATATTAGCTCAGTACATGCGATGAGCTAATCTTATGTATAGATCTTATGTATCATCTTATGTATAGATGGATATTTGTATCTGATTATACTAGTTATATATCATCTTAAATAATGCATGCATTAAGTGTGGTGAATGCATTGTCAATGGATGTAAATTAATTACTAGAGAATGATAATATTATGATTTTTACATGAATACAACATGATATCATATACAGGCTCACACAAACACACAAATGAATGTGTTCATGTAAGTAACTTTACTGTAACACATGCATGTATGGGTCGTTAGTCACGAGCTAGATAAAAAGTTCACGGGGTTATAAAATAATAATTTAATGTAATAATTAATATTTTTGACAATAATGATTAAGATAACAGATAATATGAAATATTTATAAAAAAGAAATTGCCAAGGATACAGAAGTTACGGTTTATTTTCAATCATTTTTTTATGCATTAAATTTATATTATTTAACAATAATAGTTGTTATTTGTATATTTTTTATGAATAAATTGTAATAATATTATTTATTTAAATAAATTATAATGTTTATTTTTAAGATCAGTTTTGCTGTAATACTATTTCTGTAATTAAATCTAGAGAAAAGGGTGTTATGAATATTCAAGAATTGACGGTGAACTTATTATTAGCATGTATTCATGCCTGTGATTATGCATGCTTATCATATATTAAAGATTCATGGCAAAATGATTATAATTTTTAATTTTGTATAAGTCCACTTTACCAATAAACACCCTACTATTGGAAAAAGACAGTAATAAATGTACATTTGTAAAAATTTATCAATAAATTATCATAGTAATAAAAAACCAGTGTAAATATAAATAACACACTGTTTGTTACACCAATTCTATTAATAAAAGGAATTAGTAATCCTTACTAAATTATGAAACAGTGATATTTATTTAAATAAAAATATGTGCAAAAAGGAATTTTGCGCGCTAATTAGTGTTTTAATTATAATTCATTTTTATTCTTAAGGAATAGGAAAGGGATTTGGAGTGTATATTTATTGAGGAGTTACAGCATATAAAGAAGGATGACTGAGGGAAAAGATATTTTCACAGGTTAATGTGTGAAAATGTCTTTCAAATATTATAATTGCACCTGTGGAATGAGGTTGATGTAGTCTTTAGTACAATACATAGTTTCCAGTCATAATATGTGAGAATACGCAGAGTTAGAAAACAAGAAAAAATTCTCTGGAATTAAATAAAGATAAATTTATAATTTTTTTCAAAGTACATTACTTATAAGAGTAAATTATTCTTGTTACCATAATAAAGTACAGGCCATGGTATAAAAAAAATAAATCTGACTTGCAATGTTCCGCTAAATTGTTTGCTATTTAATTGTAAATAAAATAAAATTTATTCATTTACTGTTAAACAACTTTTTAAATTTCACTAAGTACGTCTTTTATACTTTCTTATGTCAGTTAATATCTCCACTCTATAATTACCAGTTGCAAATCAATTATAAAAAAAATAATTTTCTAAACACACAACTAATTGATACAGATAACTAATACTGGAATATATTACTAAACTACCTTAATAAGAAATTTCTAAGCTGTCCTTGTTTGATCGTTTTAGTTATTCTACATATAAAAAAACTTTTTGTATTTTTGTCATTGACTGCATTTAAACAAAGGTGGCAAAAAAATAAAGGAAATGAGTTTTAAATGAGCATATAAATACAAACATTTAATTACTGATTGTAATCAAGAATGCAGCAATACTCGTGTTGCTTTTACTAAACCAGTTTAAATACCAAACCTAGGACACCAAGAATGGACACCAAAATCTCAATGTATTTAATATTAATACATAAAATTAGTTGTATAATTGTACATGGGTAACAGGTTGTAAAAGGTCTACCCATTAAGTAAACCTTTTTCCTTCATTTAATACTTTACAAAACCTATAAATTAGCAATTTAATAAATGGCTGTAATTTATTTAAATGATTACTTAAATAATAAATCCAATGCAATTAGGTTTTTTCACTAGCTTTGTTTGTTTAAAGCATAAAAATGTAAAACATCAGATACATTTTCAAGGTCTATTCATGTTTAGAGTGAGGTACTATTTTTAAATACAAATTTTAAAATGCTCTGTACTATTTTAATATACATTTCAATTAAGAAATAAAAAAACACACAATGCATGTTACGCATGCATAACATATTACGCACGTTAATTAACGTTAAATATACATTTCTGTATATTTAATGTTAATCTGTAATATTATATATGAACTTGGATGAAAGCTCTACACCTTTTACTGCTTAACAAAACCCATAAATTAACAATTAAATAAAATTATTTTTATTTATTTAAATGGACTTTTTAAATAACAAATCGATGCTATTAGTTTTTTAATAATTTTGTTTACTTAAAACTTAAAAAATGTAAAACATCAAAAAGATTTCAAGGTCCTTTCATTTTTTAAATATTTTAACTGTTTTTAAAATTAGATTTTAAAATGCAATGACCTGTTAAAATAAATATGAAACATTTCAATCAAGATGTAATTCGAACTGTAGCCAGTAAAATAATTTAAAAGAATCTTTAAATAATTTTTCAGCTTTGATCACCCCTTAAAAATAGTAGATGTTTAGTTACAGCACAAAGATACTCTATGCAAGTGATCTGTTTTAGGGTCCAAACTTCTCTAAAAATACAATTTTCTGGTTTTCCTCCAGATCTTGTACATCTGCTGGTTGATATCAAGTTACTGTTCTTCAAGTTTACTCTTTTTCTCTCTTCCATAGTTGAGGAAAAACTCCCCTCTTTTGTTTTATTTTTTGGGGGGTAAATGCTATTTTGGTATATTTTAAACATGAGATTGGTAGTTCTGTGAATAGTAGAAGTTATTCAATTTGTAGTGAATTTATTAAATTCAGATCTATAACAATTGAATTGATAAAGTATAAAATTAAATTGTTGATCATAAATCTAACTTTGATCTCTAATCATCATTGTAGTAAACAATTTTACTGTGCTATCAACATCATAAGTACAGTTTCCAGCAATACTAGGCAACATCACTCACTGATTGATCACTAATGATTAAGTATTTCAATTAACTCCATGACTGTATTTTTTTAACAGTAGGTGTTTCATTTAAACAGTAGGACAACAGCTTTAGAAACAAACATCACATTTAAAGATAGAATAAAGTATGAAAAATTAAATAACCTCAAGTGTGGCCACTAAGAGACAAACTGAAGGGCAACCATATATTCAGTCTGTTAGCAGAATGCTTTCGAAACTGAAATTTCCACTTCACTGCGTCTCTCCAACTCTTCTCTCTAAGCAATATTCAAATAAGTAGTATTCAATTTTCCCTTTTTTTGATATGAAAACTACGTTTTTCAGAAAAAATTGTTAATTGTTTGAAGCAATAAGTTTGAGTCATAATTTTAATTTGTCATTTCTAAATCCCTTTTATATGTTAATTTAATATCACATTGCCTTCAACTGTTTGTACAAGTGCCCAACAAACTCATAATGGAAATGATTTTTTCCTAGTTTTTAACTTAGTTAAGTAAGGGCTATAAAAGGCTAAAAAAAAGTCCTTCTTAACACAGACAAGGAATCGGTTACTTTTAATAAATATAAAATATTTTCAGATAAATAAGAGTTTTATCTCAAGGTACTCATGAGTTTGTTTTATTTATTTATAAATCATAGTGGACCTATTTCCCGTAATAGTAATTGTATAAGAGTGTTGTAATGACTTTGAAAATAATTAAACAATAAGAAAAACGATAACTTTATTTCAAATTGAATTAAACACCAAGGAAAGCTTATGCTCTCCTTTTAATTGCTGATATCATTGAGTGCTAACTTCTTCTTATGTAAAAGTTAACGAATAGGTCAATGCTATGCTTACTGATTGGTAAAATATTCTAAAAGAAAGTAATAATAAAGGAATTTTCTTTACATAGCTTTTAGATTTGTTTAAGAGAGTTTATCTAATTTATATTTTAATTAGTGTGTTTTAATAATGATAAATAAAAACTAAAAGAATAAAAAATGTAGTCTTTTCAAAGGCAGTGTCTTCTGTGCAAAAAGAAATCTTGTCTTAGAAAATACCACGTTAATGACTAACTTAAATTATTTCCATGTAATTTATTAGTAGAATTATTTCCAATAATATAATTATATTTTGTAATTAATAGTATTAGTAAAGTATAATTACTTATAATACAATTATTAATTCATAGAAATATAAAATATTTCTGCTGATTCAGAATTAATATTAACTGCTCCTTAAGTATTTTTACATTTTTTATATACGTATATTCTCATGAAAGCTAGAATTGATATTTTCTCCCATTAAAATTAATTCAGAAATACTCTTTAAAATTAATATAAAATTTGTAATTAATACAAAAATAGTTTTAATATCTTTAAAATTAATACTTTTATGCCTTTAAAGTTAATATTAATAAAAATTCTAAATATTTTTGAAAGCTTCCCAAATCTGATGAAAGAGCTGCTTAAATACATAAAAATAAAAATAAAATTAATACTTCGTTACAACAACATTTTGGGATGGATAATATTGACGGAAACACTAAAATAATTAATTAAGACTTTTTTGAAATCTGCATTACAAATTAAACAATATTTCTTATTCAATATTCTTTACATTTTGGATAAAATTTATCAAATTAAAATCAACCAACTACAACCAATTCTTTTGATAAGAATACAGACGTAAAATTTAGGTCAGCACTTCAAGATGTAGAATATGCAGAGTGCCACAAGAAATATTCTAGGTCCACTTCATTTTATTACTTATTAATGATTTTGCCAAATTACTAATCTTTAATTTGCAATAAATAATTAAATTTTATAATGAATATTTTTAAATAAAAAATTGCATGTCTCAGAAATCTCCTGGAATTACTAGAGAATTGTTTATTTAAAAAAAATATATTTATTTTATTAAATAAAAAAACAATTTTCAAAATTGGTTAATGTGATGAAGAGCATGGCTTGAACACACATAAAGAGAAATAAAATTCATTCAGGTCAAATTGAAAACCTTATCCTTTTATTAAAGTCAGTAAAATAAGTACCTTCTATCATACATGTAAAATTTTATCAAATTTTAATTAATGATATAATAAGTTTCAGGTACAATGATATCAATAAAGTAAAACTCAAGGGCCCTCAAAATGAAATTTTTGTTAAGTTATGCGAATAAAAATTTCCATTTAAATTTGGAATTCTTCCCAAGATCAATATAATATCTATAAGCCTTATCTAATAAACTGATCATAAAAACTATTTGTAACATACAAACTGTAGTGTACAACTTCTTTTAACAGATGCAGTTAAAACAAGTTTTCCTTAAACTAGGTTGCAAAGTGCTTGTTCAATTTCAGGGTTAAATAAAATCAAGACCTAGAATCGTTATGTTTATTGTTTTATCATGCAAGTTGTAATAATTTGGCTTTGGAGAAGCTAGTTTATCTTCTAAATGCAGCCTTGAATGAGCTGGATAATTTCCTTCATCTCATCTTCGCTGTTTGGTATTGTGGGAATAATATCAGATGCAACACTAAACCTTATCTCGCAAAACCATGCAGCAGATTTTAATGTGAATTCAGCATGTATGAATAGTCATTCTGTTACCCCCACGTGCAAGTGTAATTATTGCTTTATGTGTATAATATGTACTGTAAGCTATCACTTGTCTGGTGCCATGCCATGCTGATAATAAGCAATTAAAAATTTTGTTATTAATGTTTAATAATGACATCATTTGTGATGATTTATACCATTATTGAGTTCAGTGAAAGAAAGTATTTCAATCTATGTTATTGTGTTACTCTGTGTGGTATGATACAGTTTTATAATTAATTTTTATAACATTTTTATTCAGTGTTATTTTCATTAACTCTAATTTACTCTGTGTTTTTGTGCCAATCGGGCTTTAACAATGAGTGATTCTGTAGTGAAATATAAAATGGAAAACCCTTAAGTAACTCTAAAAAAAATAATCTACAATGTACATATAACCTTAAAAGACAACCTGAAACTGTAATCAGAGACTTTGCTCAGAAAGCAAGTAGTGCAACAGCCATTAGCAAAAGAACAATCTTTAATATAATAAACACAAAATTGATGATAAACATAGTAGCTCTAAAAAAACTCAAAGCATGTGAAAATAACTGAAAGTTGGGAGGTTTTACTAAAATTTCTATCAGAAAAAGGTTTATTCATTTTATTTCAATATCACACTTCCTTAAATTTATTTTAGTTCATTTTAACAAGCTTTAGTTATATTTTCATTACTATGCTGGCATCATCTGCTAATCACTTTGAGTGGCATGTGGTGTGAAATCATTTCTTTACTGATGCTTATTAGGATGGCGACTAGCTGTGGACTTGTTTTAGGACACTATTTCCTATTTGGGGGTTGAACAAATAGTCAAAGTAGAGCTTGCAACCCACCCCAGATAAAGCCAGGCCTACAATGTTTTATCTGCAATCTTGCAATTTAAATCCAAGTGGTTTCTTTTTTTATTTATGCCTATGGCAGAAAATGTGTCTTCCATGGACGATTCATCCGATCTTCCTTTCTGGTTTGTTTATTAACTCTTTTAATTGAGAAAATCTTCTATAGTTCTTAGTGACCAGCCACTAGTTTAGTTTCGTTCCTCTTCTTTCTTTCCTCCCCCTCCATTTATTTTTCCAGTGTTGGCCTAATTAAATAACATAGCCTTCTAATTTCATGACCGACTCAAATAAATAGCCATCAATTTTCTGCATCATCTGCTCTTTCTCATTCTTTGTTAAACTTCAAGATTTGTTAATTTACTGTCCATTTTATCTTTTCTTCTTCTCTCCAATCCACGTTTAAAAAGTAACTTTCTTCATAACTCTCTTTCTGAGTATTCACTTTCTGAACCTGATATTAAAACACACCATATGTAGTACCTAATTTGTCATTTCTTCAAAGTTTATCCATTTTAATCCCCAGTATTATCTTTCATCTGGACCAAAAAAAAAATTCTGATTTCTACTATTTATATATTCAGTATTAGTTAATTTGCTTCCCAAATAACAAAATTAATCTAAAATTCTCTTTCCATTTATATACCTTTACCAACTTCTTCTCCCTATGATGTTACCTGTTTCTTTCCACCTATGATATTTTGGTAGGGCTCCACTCTAGCACACTCTTTTACAGCTGTTGAACCACAAGGATCATAGATTCCTGATTGAATCAATGCAAGATCTAGATTAGAATAAAAGTTATTCTGATTGGTTGCAGTGGCTTGATCCACTGGTCAAAATAACAATTTTGTTAATTGGCTGTTTTATTTTCAGCTGATAGCATAGTAATTTAATTATATCAACAATCAGTTTTAAATTTTTGAACTGGGATACGCAAATATTATTATTGTGTTATTATACAGAGTGTATTAAATATAACTATGCACCTAAATAATAAAATAAGGAAAAAAAGGCAGGGATCAAATGAAAGAAGTAATCAGAACAGGTAGTTCTTTGGTTTTCAAACCTCTAAATCCATCATTACTAACATCTATTAACCAGTTCTGAGAACATCTGACTAATTATAAATCATATATAGATATAAAGATAAAAATATATAATTGTAAAAAATTTTCTTAGCTTTAAGAGTGAAAATTAATGATTCAACCACCTAAACATTTTTTTGTCAAATCTTCCGTCAGGATCATTAAATTTTTTCAAAAAAGATGAGTTTTCTATGTAATCTTTTTGAACTTATATTTTGATAGTTTACATAATTTTTTTTAATCAAAGGAAATTACAACAGCTTTCATGGGTACCAAAAATTCTTACTTCATGTTTATTTATATTTTTTGAGATAAATGAAAAATAATTTAATTTTATAAGGTATATATTCAAAACAGGTAACTTAGAACAAAGAACAGTCACTTAAAAATATTTTAAAAAATCAACAAAATATAAATTAGTAACTTAGTAATATTACACAAGAATGTAGAGTTAAAACATTAATTTTACAGTATGTTTTTATAGTGCCATGGTAGGGTAAAAAAAAAGCTGAATGGTACATTATGTATCGAATCTGAATCTTTCTAATGTACCAAATTAAGTGCCATTTTACTGGAAAATCCAACTAGAGTAATTTTAAAAAGTTTTATTAAATGTAATTTGTCTCTAATGAAATTTATCAAAAATAAAAATTCGATTTTGTAAAAAGAAATGAATTTTGGAATAATATTATATATAAATATGGTTTAATTAATTATCAACTATGAAAAAGTTTTTTGATGAAGATTTGTGTTTAATTAATGCTTAAATCTTTTGTAATATCAATTAAGACTATTTCTTATATTGCACAAACTTTCGTTATCAAAAGTCTGTTAATAATTAATTAATTTCAATACAATCTTGAGTTTGTGTTGTGTTTTTTGTACTAATTATGTATAAAAGATTAAATTTTACTGGAAGTTCATTTGTGGAAGAGAATTTTTTGTGTTTTTATTTTTGTGTTTGCAGAGCATTAAGGTATGCTCTGAAACATCAATTTCTCCAGAGTAATGAATTCTAGCTAAAATAAAAAAAAACATGTTACATAGATTTAACAAAAAAATCTTTTATCTTTCATCTTACTCTCAGTATTGAATTTTAAATATAGAGTTATAAAATGATACAATGAGGATATTTGAGATACTTTGATACTTTGTTATCTGGAAAAAGCAGCAAACTTTAAATTCAGAAGAAAGAAAGGAAAACCTGTAAACAGTAGCAAGATAGTATCAATTTCAGTGAGACAGCAGAAATAAAATCCATATTTCTCCTCCTCCTCACCAAACACACACACACACACACACACACACACACACACACACACACACACACACACACACACACACACACACACACACACACACACACAATCAATCTCTCTCTCACTCTCTCTGATTGAATTTTGTTTATTTATCAATTAGGAACTCAAGTATTTAATCTTTAGTTACTTCATAAATAAAAATATGAAAGATATCCATCAAATACAAACCACTCTGTGAGGATATTTTCTATATTCTGAACACAAATAAATATTTACAACAAATCGTTTCATGTATTTCTCTATTAGAATTTAAATTAATAAATTCAGAGGCAAAAATTACCTAAAGTTTTGCTTTAGTAATAAGTTTAATAGATAAATTATTACCACAACAAAAATAAATAAATTAAAAGTAACCATAAATTTTTAGTTTACTTCATATCTAATTAAAGCCTACTTTAGCATACTTAAAGCCTACTTATCTTACTTTAGGCTGTCTTTTCCATTTTTGACTTTCCCTGATAGAGATCTATCTGCAGTAACATCATAGCTATAAAGAGAAAGTATAGTGATACCCAAAATTTTGGGTGTGGGAGTTTATGCAAATGTTGTCATTTCAAGACCCCTTTTAGTCCAAAAAACACAAAAACAAAGTTATAGAGATTTTTAGATGTACATACCTAATTGTTTTGGCCTGTATTTTGATTAATATTTCCAGAATGGTTCAACATAAATTCTTCAAAAATGAGTTATATAAAAAATTAAATAAAAATTAACCTTACCAGCAAATTAGTAAATGGCTCAATAATATCTTCGAAAATGGCAGATTTCTGTACATGGGACATTAATAACATTAAAGTTTGGACTGAATTAAAAATGGGGAGAGATATTTATCGCCATTTAAAATTTTTTAACTTTTTATAAAGTGGTCGTGGAAAATTGAGCTTTAGTACAATGAAATTAAAATAAATATAATTAATAAATCCACTACCAGTGATTAAAATATAAAATCTCGAGATCTTTCGGTTCTTAAATCATTGTCAGGAGAATTAAAGTATTACAAAATAAAGTTAAAATCAAAATAAAATATCAGTAATGACTGTACAGATATTATCAATATACTGAATTAAAATGTAAAATCTACTCTGTTGGAAACAAAATATACAATGATAGCTGTTATCAAACAGCTTATTTAAAATTTCAAAGTTTTAATTTTAAATCGATTGGATTTAAGGATGGACGGATAAACATTTTTAAACAGTTTTGCCTCAATGTTGAAAATCTGTTAAACAAAAAAGTTGAAATTTAGCACAGATATTTGGGTACATATGATTTTGTCATTACTTTTAACTCCAACGGACAAGGAAGCATCACGATACCTTTTTATTTTTTCCCGGCAATATTTAATAGATTATACCAGGAAATGTTGGCTAAATTAAGGAACTGATTCAGGACATAAAAAAACAAAAACAAAAAAGATCACGTGGACAAATGCTCTATCTCGATTCACTTTCCCTCTCTCTGCCATTTTGTTTTTTTTCAGTAAAAATTTATATTTTAAGAATAGATTGTATTTGATTAAAAACAATGTAAAGCCTTTTATTATGAACAAAATGACACTCGTTTGTTCAAATTGATTGTAAAACTAGTAAGATGTGAATGAAATTGTTAAAAATGGATCGCAAAAATTATGCGTGAAAGCAGATATAAAATTGCCAGACCGCATAATTTTTTAAGTCGTTTATAATACTGAAATTTTAATTCAATTGGAATTAGCGGTGAGGATATAATTAGCTTAATTCTTTTTAAGAGCTTCTATTGTAAGACAAAAGGATTACTAAAAACTAATGAAACTTGGAAAAAAAAATTTGTCAACTAAAGTTCCTAACTTTGAATATTGGCCTCGATCAGACAACGGGTTATACCGCCGTACCTAAAATAAAATAATTGACATTTAGATTTTGATTAATATTTCTAAGTCCATTAAATTAGGCCAAACTATTTCTATCTAAAATTCTAAAATTGTTTTCTATTGTACCTCATAATTGATTTGATATATTTTTAATACGGGCTAGGTCAATTCTGTCCGCCGCTACCTGACTTACTTTTTAAAACCGGTCTATTGCAACCCCATTACTACTAACAATAAGAACGGTTCAACACCACCAGCGGCTTCTTGTTATATTTATACCTTTTTCAGCCTTTATTTAGTTGTAAATGTAAGGAAATATATCGGATAGAAGAAAAGGTAACGTATCATCGGAAACAAATGAATAAATTCACCAGAATAACCTGTTCTCGAATACAATACGTAGAGGCTATTTGCTTGAAATATGTACCAATAAAAAAAGAAAGACTGGATTGACAAAATTATTATAATATCTAGACAAACATCAGCAAAAAATTAAATTAAATAGTACAAAAAAGGAAAGAATAAATAAAAATTAAAGTTTCATAGAAGATTGATAAAACTATTTTAAGGGGCTAGAGAAACAGCATAAAAAAATAAAGAAATGTAACAGAAAATTGAAAAAATATATTAAAAATAGCTAGCAAAACACGTCTGTAGCTTCTTTCAAATGATACATATAGCTGATGATCAGTGTAAGTGTGAAATATGTTTATGCTTTTCACAAAAATATTAAAATTACAAATGATTAGAGAAAGATATTCCTATCTATACTTACTATTATGATCAATTTTTTGAAATATCAGGGTACAATTTTCTACGAAGGACTGATAGACCGGGTAAAATTAACTATGTGGGACACAATTGACCGGGGTCTTCTTCAGGTGGACGCAACTGACCGACGTCCTTTAAATGAAAATAGTAAAGTAACTGATATTTCACCGAACGGACTTGGAAAAAGCATCTTAAAAGATGAATTCGGGAAAGTTATGTAATATTTTTTCGGCCTTTTTTAACATTGTGAAGATTAATTGAATTATTATCTCAGAAACAATGAGTTTTATTGTAATATCTTCTCGCAAGTTCAAATAAAATTTGAACTTTAAATCATTATAAAATTTGAACTTTAAATCATTTTAGTTTTGCTTTTATGAATTTTCAGAAAATAAATATAATGTAAATGGATCATATGCTTATAGGATTTTTTACATTTAATTTATCGATAAATTTTCATCATCATAATTTTATTAACAAATATATCTTTTAAATACAACGACAAATTATTTAGTTTTATTTGAATGATTAGCGTGGAATTTCTTTTATTAATTGTTATTTTTCTAAGATATATTTTTATTTGATTACTGTTTTTTTTGTTAACTTTTTTAAAATACGTACACCAACTCCTAAGCTGGTATATTTGATATATTTATTTAAAATAATTAAAATGGAAGGAAGATCTATGAACGTCAAGTTTACGATTAGAACTGGTAAATCAACCAGCTTATTAAAAAATCTAATTTTTTTCCAAAATAAGAATTAAAAAAAAAAAATTATTACTTAAATGTATTAATTTTAAAAATATTTTTTCTGAATATGCAATTATACAAAATATGCTTTTTTATACGTAAGCAGAGAAATATATATATATATATATACTAGCTCTACCCGCCACGCTTCGCTGTGGCACATTGTGGTTGGATGGATGAGAAATGTGAAACAAAACAAAGCATGCCTTTCATAAAAGTTTAATTTTGCAATACTTGTGGATATACAATATTTTTTGTTTTTCCACTGTCTGCATAGATATAAAGGCTATCTGGTTTGCCGACTCGGGAACACGCAACACACAGTTGCCCATGTGAGAAGCAATCCGCATCTAAATCTAAACCACACAATTCTAAAGATTGACCTTGAGCTTTATTGATTGTGATTGCAAATGCCAATCGAATTGGGAATTGCAATATTTTAAATTAAAATGGTGTATCGGTCGGGATTATGGGTATTCGAGGAATGAGGACATCTTCACCTATGAAAGGCCCTGTTAAAATCGTTGCTTCCACTACGTTATTCATCAATTTTTTAACTGCAAGTCGCGTGCCGTTGCAGAGTTTTGGCTGATTAATATTCCGCAACAGGATAATTGTCATTTTTTGATCGAACCGTTGCTAGAATCAATCTAATGAGGAAGTTTTCCCAGTTCCTCCTGGCGCATCCAAGAAGAAGGTCCCCCCAACTCCGTCATTTATCATTTGCATTATGCGATCATAAATGCCTTTCTGTTCACGCGTTAATTTGGGAATGTTTGATTGGACATATGACTGAAGATCACCAATGTTGTAACTCTGTTCACAGCGTAAATCCACATCAAATGAAGCAATCGCAGCTCGGGTGGGTGCTGGCATTCCCAATTGACTAAGAACTTTATTTGCAATAGCTAAGCACTTGTCTTCAATATTTATCAATCCTTCTGTAAATTCCATGGTCATATTGGTATTTTCTAGGCGTACTCTATGCAAAATATCCTCAGCCATATGCAATCGATATCTTTCCCATAACTCTGCGGAGATGAAGGGAAGCAAGCGGTCAATATAATTGCGAATTTGGTTTGGATGTGCAGTGTTGCACGCGTCATTAATACATATATCCCACTGTTGGTCGTTTTCTAATAAATTCAGAGCGTGATGAAAGGCGCAGCTCAATCGCGACACGATCACACAAAAGTACCTCGATTAAAGTAAATATTTAATTCAGATTGTATAATAATCTGAATCAGATGCAACTGGATACTTTTTTTTTTGTTTTTTGTTAATAAACAATGTAATTGGGAACAGGTATTGTTTCACATGTGACTACGGTTGTCGTTAGCTAGTATGGCGAGTGTTCCCCTCGCTTCCGGCAGATGGCGCGGTCACTGGTACACAGCTGACCGTTAAAAAAACTGTTTTCTCGCGGTCGCGGGTATGTGACTGATGCGAAAAATAGATAAAAACAATCTTTGATGCGGGTTATATATCGTGCTAAAATTTGAGCTCAATCGGTGCAGAACATTTTGAGTTTTTGAAGCATACACAAACAAACTTAACATTTTTATATATAAAGATTTGTGGGATGCGAAAAAAAGCCCTTAAGTCGTGCAAAAAAACACGTCATTTTAAATGCTTACAAATTACAGAATAATCAAACGGCGTTGATTTCAGATGTTAATAATATGCTAACGTAAGTAGAAGTTGTGCTGCTTCAGTGTACTACATGATTCTCGAGTCTGAATCTACTAATGAATTACGGTCTCCAAAGAAAACAAAACCCCGCAGGTTAATTGAGAAAAAGGTGAGATTTTGATAAAAACGCGATTCGTAAAAAAATTACACGAATTTGAATTATTTAGAAATAGTTTAGCGGTGTATTACGTCCTTTGGAAGAGAATTCGGTTATTGTCTTCGACGACGCTTCTTATCATTAAACGAAAAGAATTCCAGCCGTGTTATAGAAAAACAATGATAACAAAATGTGGCTTAGTTCAAAAGGAATAATTTTTGAAGAGGTTTAAGTTAATGTTCAATCACTGCAAAGGGTTTCGCGTATTAAAAGTAATTATAGTCCGTATAAAATTGGTTTGACACACAACGCCATATTGTTAAGTCTGTTTTTATTCGCCTCCTAACGAATATGTTTGCCGGCCTCCGTGGCGCGTGTGGTAACGTCTCAGACTTTAATCCGGTGATTCCAAGTTGGAATCCCGGTCAGGCATGGCATTTTCATACGCTATAAATCATTCATATCATCATCTGAAGCAATGCATAACGGTGGTTTCGGAGGTTAGAAAAAGCAAAAAAAAAAATGAATACTTAGTTGTGTGGTTTCAGTGTTACTATTTGTGAATCAGTTGTGAGAAACATAAAAAGAAAGTATATGGTGTTAGTATGTTTATGTTGTTAGAAACGGTGCATTATTGGAAGTGGACTTGTAAGTACAGACGGGCTCATTGAGTGTTGTTTTAGGTTAGATTACCTAACCTAAAAACAGTTGTCAATATTTAGTGTGCTGATTGGTATTTATTTTTTTGTTTTATCAGTAGTTATTTATTTATTCTATATGGATACACTTGTGACTGATAGTGAAATTATTAATTATTTGGACGAATTAGATTTAGATAACAATTTTGAAACTGATATTGAAGATGATTATGACAATGCTGTATGTGTAAATGTAAGCAATCCAAGTGAAAACAATGAAACTATCTTTGAGACTAGACAGAATTCTAATAATATGCTTGACTTAGTTTTCGATGAAGAAATTACTAGAATTAGAGAGGTTGTACCTGAGAGTATATCAGATAAAAATTATAAGACTAAAAACATTGACAGTAAATGCATTGCTAAAAAACGTAGGCTTAAAAGTAAAACTGTGAAAGAACCAACTGGAGAAGAAATACATAGAAAATGGCGTAAACAAGAAAAAGCAACTGTCATATCAGATTATTCCTTGCCAACAGGTGTTGATTGCAATTTGTTTGCGCATTGCAATATGGGTACTGAGATTTTTATTGAGATCGTTCGTGAAACTCTTGAAAATATTGTTTATCAGAGTAACCTTTATGCCACCCAGCGGCATAAAAATTTGAGCCTGTCACTAAAAGAACTCCATGTGTTTCTGGGTATAAATATGATCATGGGCTACAATATTTTACCGTCATGGAAGGACTACTGGAGTTGTGACCAAGATTTACATAACCCAGAGATAGCAAATACAATGTCAAGAAATAGATTTGATGCTATTTTGTGTAACCTCCATGTTAATGACAATTCAATCATTCCCAATAACAACAAAGACAAACTTTTCAAAATTAGACCCATGATTCAAACACTAAATAGCAAATTTGCAGTTTCATACAGTGGTACAAGGCAATTAACTGTTGATGAAACAATGATACGTTTCAAGGGTTGCACTAGTATGAAACAATACAACCCAATGAAACCAATAAAGCGTGGATTCAAATTATGGATCATTGGTGATATGAAGGGCTATGTAAAAAAATTTAGAATATATCAGGGTAAAGACGATACACTGCAAGAAGAATCTGAAAATTTTTCTGTGAAGTGTAGTTTTACATCTTTCGAAAGAAGAATGGGGAAAATCAATAATTATTATTTTCAATAATTTTTTCATAACATTGACCTTATTAGAAAAACTAAAAACTGAAAATACATTAGCTTGTGGGACAATTAGCATGAATAGGAAGGGTGTACCACGTGATATGGTACATAATAATGAAATGGAAAGGGGTGATAGTGACTATAGAATTTCATGTCGTGGTATAAGTTTTTACAAATGGAAAGATACTAAAGTAGTTGCCTTTGCTTCAAACTATCACGGTTCTGAAATTAGTAAAGTGAGCAGAAAATTCCATGATGGGAAAAAACGAGATGACTCTGCTCCACTAGTAGCTGCAGACTACAATTCATATATGGGGGGAATTGATCTCGCTGATCGACTACGTACAGTTTATGGAATTAATCGCAGGTGCAAGAAGTAGTGGCACAGATTATTTTGGGGTTTATTGGAAATTGCATTCATTAATTCTTATTTAATATTCAGTGAAATAGATGGAAAAATTCCATTGATTGACTTTAGACGGTCAGTTGCACAAGGGCTCCTGACATATGCTGAACCAAAAAACGGTTCAATACGTAGAAGTCTTGAGCAGCTTCCTGAACAGAATAAAAAGCGCACAGGTAAAAGTTTTTCTGTGCCTAAAGATGTTAGGGAGGGAAATCGTGGTGTCCACTGGCCAGTTTTTACAGACATTAGGAGACGGTGTGAAATATATAGCATAAATGGCATTCAGTCTCGATCATATAGCAACTGTAGCCATTGTGGAGTTCATTTATATTGCAATGATAAAAAAACTGTTTTGTTGCTTTTCATAACATAAGTGAAAAGTAAGACTGTAAAAGTATGGTAGGTAATACTCTGTAAATAGTTATTATAAATGTATAGTTTGTGATAATGTATGGTTTTGGTGTTTATTGACTGCTGTGTCAGAAGTGTTCCTTTTTTGTGTTTAAGTGTCATGTTGTTTATTTGATGTGTATCATGTATAATACTATGGCTAAAATAATATCATTATGTTCTAAGCCTGAATAGTGATTTTCAATAAGCAGATAGTTGTTTCATGTGGTAAGAAATATTTTTCTAATACATTTATTAGCATAAGAACTTTTCCTATACATTTCATTTACAAAATTGTGTATGTAACATAACATATTATGCTTAAAGAAAAGAATAATACTATCTAGTAAGCTAATCCACTACATGTAAAGAAAATTTCTTAGTCCTTATAAGTTGGCTGTGTGATATGACCTTATAGCATCTCAGAGCCCAACGGTATTTGTAAGTACCGGGCTTAAATTTCAGCTAATTTGTTAAAATTCTTAATATAAGTCATATCCCTGCTTAAAGTAGGTCCATCTAAAGAGATATTCATCAGTAAAATTTAAAAAAAAAAAAGAGTAATTTCTTATTATGGTCAGCTAAGGGTTAAGGAGATATATATATTTTTTTAAATTAACAAAAAAAATAGATTTTTAATAACACTGATCAACAATGATTTTGTTGAATGAAAGTGATTCTTATAGTATTTTTCTTGCTGATTTCAAATATGAAATTAGAATTCTTCTCTAAGGCTTAAGTTTTTTGTAACTACCATCCTTACTTTCAGGTAGTATCATGCATGAACTCTATAAGTATAGCATTTTGTGAACGTATTTTATTACATTATTTATTAACTAAATAGCTTTTGTTTATTTATTACAGTCCCTAACTGTTGTGCATTGATGTGTTGTTTAACATTTGATCCACCCATTAGTTGTTTCTCTCTCTTTTTCCTGTTTAACCTCCGGTAACTACCGTTTAGATAATTCTTCAGAGGATGATATGTATGAGTGTAAATGAAGTATAGTCTTGTACATTCTCAGTTCGACCATTCCTGAGATGTGTGGTTAATTGAAACCCAACCACCAAAGAACACCGGTATCCACGATCTAGTATTCAAATCCGTGTAAAAGTAACTGGCTTTACTAGGACTTGAACGCTGCAACTCTCGACTTTCCAAATCAATCAGCTGATTTGGAAAGATGCGTTAACCACTAGACCAACCCTTTGTTTGGGTTTGTTTCTGTCGTTATTATTTTTATTTGTAAACTGTCGTGCAGAATAGAGATATATTTTTACTATTCAAGTAGAGTTCTCATATGTGTAATATTCAGTTTTATAGCTGTCTTTCGTATTTGCGAGTATATTTGTATTTGCTTGTTGTTCAGTAGAGTGTATATTTATTAAATTAGTCTTTATAAAGTGTTTTCTTTTAAACAATATTAGTTATGTAATGTATTAACAGTACTCACAGTTGAAATAATCATCCAAACAATTTCTGCTACATCTGTAGTGAGTGAGGTAACGTTGAAGTCTAAGAAAAGAAAATAACTCCACTAATAAAAAAGTCGTGTGACTGAATTTTGGATGTAAATTAGGTGATCAGGATAAATCTTGGGCTCCTCATATTTGCTGTGCTTCTTGTGTTTTTAAAACGTTTTCTTAAAAAAAGTTTAAGTTTTTTACCGAGATCACACTTTACCTAAAAACTTTATTTAATATTCATTCCTTCCCAAAAAATGACTTCATATATTTTAATTTGTTAGCTGTATCTTGCTTCAGAAAAGAAGATAACAGGAGGTTTTTGTATCTATATTTTCTACATTAATAAGCATTGAAACCACTTTAAAAACTTTTGGCCCATCCTACTCCAATGGTCTATCGAAACAAAAAAAATTTTTTTTTTAAATTAAAAAAAAAGTCAATTTATTTTAAATTTAAATCCATCTCGCAATTTACCCATTGCATTTAAAATGTAAAAATGTTAATTTTTTGATAGCCGTCACTATTTCGTATTTCTTAAAAAAAGAATTTATCAAACATTTTCATCCCCCTTCCTAGAAAATTACAACTTTATTTATTTACAGTTATGGCTATATCTTTGTATTATTGAATAATTTTAAAAAGTTCTTTATTAAATTTATCACCAATTAGGGATAATTTTCCTAAAAATTATTTTTTTCTTGAATGCTTCCCCTTGAGTACGGGAACCCCCATAATGAAAAACAAATTCTTTTCCCAATTTTAAATCCTTATGCTTAAACTTATGCTCAAAAACTGTATTTTGTTAAACAATAAAGTCATTAAGATAATACCTCTCGTCTGACTACAAAATTAAAAAAAAAAGAAAACTTTTTTAAATCTTGATTTTAATTTGTTTACAAACAATTTTAGTGAATATTTTAATCATTAAAAAAGCATCTTTTTTCCAAAAATGAATTTCATCACTTTTGCAAAGTGGACAATTTGTCCTTGTCCTCTTTACGTAACTTTATCATTAATGATCCGCTTACATAACTTATTTGTGTACTTAGATAACATTCTACTGCCAACCGGAAAGTTATGCGATATATTGCCGCCTTTTCTTTATGAATCTATATAAATAAAAATGTAAATGTTCGTTTGTTCAAAATCTTAAATATCCGAAAGTTCTTCACAGATTGCTTTGAAATTTTGATGCAATGTTGCATTCGAATATGCGCGTTTTTTTATATACCTACTATTTATATACATAAGATGTCACACCTATGACAGGTAAAAACATGCTTTTTTTGTAAAACAGCGCTATTTGTTGGACGTAAAAGCAATACACGTTATACCAAATATTTTACGATTCCATTTCATTGTTTCCGATATGTGACCACTATAGACTAAAAAACTACTTGACCGATTTACGCGCGGGGAAAAAGGGAGAAAGAAATGGAAAGGGGAAATACGAAAAATAAAAGGAGAAATGGGGGAAAGAAAATAAGGGAAATGGGGAAGGAAGGGAATATGATAAAAATTAAAATGGGAAAAGGAAAATGGTGAAACGGGGAAAAGTAAAGGGGAAAAGGGAAATATGGAAAAGTTAAATTTTGTGAAGTTCCGTAATGTTCAATTTTTTAAAATTTTATCAAACTTTCAATTAATCGATATATGTACTCAAATCTAGCAATAGCGAAGCATTGCCGGGTCTGCTAGTAGGGAATAAAAATGACTATAAATTGTTTTAAGAAATTATAAAATAAGATGATAAATATTATTTAAATTATTTTTATGTAATTAAACAGACTATTCTTCATTACATTTTTCATGCAGTTATGCCATTCTCCATGGCTGAATGGCAAAATCTATAAATTTCATCCGGTAGGTCACCTGGGTTCGAATTCCGATCAATCTTAGTACTTTTCTTACGCTACGAGACTTATAAATTATTTACCCATCATAAAATATATATACATTCATTCTAACTGGACATGAGCCTATTATTTTAGAAAACCGTAAATAAATAAATGTACATGAATATATAAACACTTTCCTCAACATTATTTTAAAATGAGAAATATGAAATGGAAAAAAATTATTAACAATTATTATTATTATTAACGTTGTTATTATTGTAATATTAATATTATTTTAGTTAAAATTTTAAAATTATTTTAGTAATATACAACAAACGTTAACACACGTATTAAACTTTAAATTTAATATGAATTTGAAGTACAATATTTTTCACAGTGTTTATTAAAAATATAGAAAAAATACTTGACATTGTACAACTGGGTAAACTATTAAGCTAGAATTACGGTCAACAAATCCAATTAAAACAGCGTATTAGAGCATGGAATATATAACTGAAAATCTAAAAATTACATGTTTTTTCCTTCTTATCAAGTACTTTAATTCTTAATTACTGATTATTATATGGTGGGAAAATTTAAAAAAAGTTGTACGAAAATCTACGATAATTTTTAAAAATGAAAGAAACTAATAAAAGAAAGAGACAAATTGAAATATGTACTTTCATTTTATTGCCATAATGAGGACAAATAATCGAAGTAGAATGGATGCAGTTTATCTACAAATTGTAAATAACAGATTTCCTGTCTGATTATTTGTTAATAATAAAATAATATTTTATTATTAACAAATTTTTATTATATTTTATTATTTTTTGTATTAACAAAATAATATTTGATTATTTTTTTAATACAAAAAATTGTATTTATAAAATTTGGTTCAATTTATCACCTAAATATTTACGTTTCATTTATGACGGTCAGAAATGTAAATTATTTTATTCTAAAATCTCTATAAATGACAGTCTAATCAGATTTATTGTAAATATCATTTTTAAAGTTACCTTCTAAAATTTTAATTCACTTTTGCGGCCATCTTCAGTAGTTGATCTCTTCCTGGCGTCAGCTGTTAGGCTGGTTTTTTTTTCAGTTAGCTGATAAAAAAAGTGTTTAGAATTTAGTTGATAAGTGTGTTGGTTTTGAATTATCTATTGAATTCGTTTATTTTTTTTCATTTAATAAACTTTACACGTAATTTTTTGTGTTCATCTAGAGAATCAAAGTATTGTTAATTTTTGGTGTATTTGCCGATTTGCATTCGAGGCGATTAACAAATGTTGCTTTTTATCTTCACACCCTGATCACCGAAGGGGAAGGCACCTATTTGTCTTGTGATGATCCCAGTCGCCACACCACCCCCTCCGTTCCTAACATTGATGGGCTTTACCGGAGGTCGTCTTTTAGACCCTCTAATCTTGATAATACAACACAGTCATAATACAACACAGTGATGACTGATGACAGGTGGTATCCTCTTTCAGGATACCACCGATGCAAATGCCTCGACAGGGATTTCCATCAGTGTATTTACACATCCTACTATCGCCTTCTTTTGACCTCTTCCAACCACGACCCCCTACCATAACTTAAAACCTTCAACTATCAAATTAACCGATTTGTGGAAGCGCGATCCCCTCGCCTTTCTCTAATACCGAAGGTTTCACACAAAAATGTTCTATATCTAACTTCAATTAGACTATGCACTCAGATCATTACTTGATTGAGTCTTTAAACGCCAAAAATACTACCCTCATACCAAAAAAACAACTGTTGATCACAACGACAATTTTGTTCTTAAGTTCAATTTATTCATGCAGTTGCTTAGTGTTTGCGAAGTCGAGTTAGAACAGACACAATTAAAATTCAATAAATTTCGACTAAATTTTAAAAACATATCTCCGTAACTTAAAAAATTCCACCAATAACAGCAGTACTGTTTAGTGAAGATGAATGCTTGACCCTAATGATGTAATTTAAAAAAAATTGTATTTATAAAATTTGGTTCAATTTATCACTTAAGAAGTTTATCGCTTTGTCAGCAAATACGAGTAGTAAATTATTATTTTGCAATCCTTTATGTAGATACAGATTACATGAAACAGTTACATAGTTGCTTATAAAATATAATCTCTATGTTTTAATTTCTCGTTATTTAAGTTGTTTTCTTCATTTCGTTTACCACTTAATAAAATTTATTTTAATATCAAACAAAATGGCGGTACTATCCAGTATTGTCTGAAGATGAAAATATTTGTAAAAGGTGTAGCAAACTGATATAAATTCAGCATTAACCTTCTACAAAAACAAACATAAAACAAAAATTCTACCTACAAATTTAGGTTTCAAGAGATCTCTGTTAAATTAAAATTATAAAGAATAAACCTTTAAACATTTATCATAGCATTTCGTTTAGTGTGATTAATTCTACGTGGAAATCCAAAGTTGTAATTAAAGAAAAAAATAAAATAGTAATAATAACAATAAATATACGTAATTACCAAACACTATTGTAGATAATGTTTTGAAGTTTTCCAATGTTGTGAAGTTTATCCATCCAGTTTTGAACTTCACTCTAATAATAGCAATAATAATATAATTATAAATGTTTTGATTAAATTTTTCCCCGATAACAAGAGTAAATATAAAAATGAAATATATAAATATCTTTTATTACTGACGTAATAAAAGATATATGAATTAATTAATGGAATTGGATAAACAATTACCTCCTTTCTATTTGCATTTTACCATTGTTTATAAACATAAAATGATAAATTTTTTATTTAGTATGAAAACATTTTTTGGTAGATAATCTCCTAGAGTTTAAGGCCATTATTGACGCCAAAGAGGTTATATAGCTTAATATTATATTATAAAGGTGATAAAGAATCTTGTTGACGCAAATTACTTTGTTACAATCGCATAAAATAGAAAAAAAATCATATAACAGAACGCAATGATAGTTAATTATTGTTTGTAAATTAAAAAAACGACACGTTTCAGATACTTTTTTTATTTTCTAACATCCATTTTTATATTACGTAATTTCTGCGTCAAAAATAATACATACATTTTTGAGTATAAAAATAAACATACAAACCCATTTGTTTAGACGACATCTAAATTGACCGATTAGTTTTATACATTTGTATTATTTAGTATTGTACATAAATTAAACTTTTTCATAGTTACGATCGCATGCGTACGGTGGTCGACTTATTTTGTTTGACTTTGCGTAGTCTCTACATGAATTTACTGTTAAAATGTTTTAGTGACAACAATTAGAATCACCCAGAAACCAAAAAACGAAATTTTCATTCTCCCGAATGTTGGTAAAGAAAAACATCCCTTAAATAATCATCTCTCAGTCGAGTAGATCACGCAAGCAATCTGGGAGTTCGTGAACTTCGCATTCAGTTTATTCCTTTTTACCTCCTGGTGGGTGAACCTGCAGCGAACAGCATGAATAGCGAGCGCACCGACAAGTCTATCGCTGATCATTAACCCGTTATTACCTGGATATTTCGTTTATTTCTGTACATATCAGAAAATGTAATGTTTCCAACAACGATATATGTTTCACAGCCAGTTTAGAAAGAACAACGAACTGCTGCGAATAATTTCACTCACGATTTAATGTAGGATTTGACAAAGATCATCCATATTTAAATAATTCTGTCAGTATTCTTATAGAATAATTTAAAAAAAAACCAGATACTTATATCAACTGAAAAGTGTAAATTAACCTGTTACAATTAAGAATCCTATTCAATTAAGAATTACTGTTAAGAATCCTAGAAGTCGAAATGACTTCTTAAAAAACAAATCAGAAAATATCATGAAATGGGCAGACTACAGTACGTAAAATGTTTGAGGTATTTTAATAAATAATAATCTTAAAGGTATGACTTAAATATAATTTATAATATATAATTTTATAATATAAATTTATATAATTTCATTTTATAAGCAAAATTGTAACATTTAAAATTATTTGTATTCTTATAATTTAGTAATATTAACCAAATTTTCATTCATTTTTTAATTAATATTTTCTTATTATTACAATATTTCCTACATTAATATTTATTTATTTAACTCAGATAAAAAGTGCGCAGATCGTCTGTTATAAATGTCATAATCTAGAATGCAGGGCGCTGTTCGTGTAAAGACTTACACAGGTTCTTTGGAACGTCCCTGACAGGAACGAAGAACCTTTTTACATGTGGTTATGACCACATGTAAAAAAATCCTTGTGTTTAGAAAAAATTAAGGCCGAGATGTTTAACCAAAATCCACAGAACAGTACTATATAAAAATATTGAAAAAATGCAATGTTCTACGTAAATTAAAAAAACTAAGTTAAAATCGGAATTTAAATAATGATCAAAAGTTAAATAAAAATAAATTTTTGTGGTAATGCAATTCAGTTTAATAATAATAAATTTAAAATAACTTATTACTTATGATTAATGCTACCAACTACTAGCAAGCCGGTGGTTTTAAATGCAGATATTCCCATGTTTTAGGATACTTTTTTGGAGAATAGATTCCTAAGCAATAAGTCAACATTTAATATGCTTTAATCTGTGTTAAACAGTTAGAGAGTAAATGTTTATGAAGATTGTAAATATGTTTTTAGTGTTAGAAAAATAAAGAAGCCTATTTAATATCTAATTAGCTATACGTAAATCTATTTTCTTAAATCATGTGAATTGTCCAGTTCATTCAATACTTTGTTCTTTAGAAGTTGAGATTGTTTCTGCTTTTTTTTGTACCACTTTTACTACGTATTTAGCTATGAAATTATTTTAATTTAATTTATTTTTTATCTGCGTATGCATATACATACGCAGATTTTGAAACAAGTTTCTGAGAGATATATCACTGGAATTCGTGCAAAATGCACGTATGAATTTAAGAATATTGGAAATGCGAATGAAATTCCTCTTTACTTTAATTAAAGTAATGAAAGTATTGGAAGTAATCACTACTGTCTCTGTTTCAGGAAGCGGTGTCATTATCCCATATTAAGTCGTCTTACTTTAATATATTTTATTTATTTATTTATTGATAAAATTACTCAGAATCTTTCAAGCTTGTACGTGAAATATATAAATGGAATTTATAGCGCATGAAAAATGCCACATCTGCTCGGAATTCGAACACGGATCTCTGGATGAAAGGCCGAAACGCTATCACTCTGCCAAGGAGATCGCATAATTACAGCTAACATGGTACAGTACTACAGTAACTTCAGAGGGTGAAAAAGAAGTTAAAATGATTAGTACAGGATACGAAAAACATTTTCACAGTACTGCTATGTATTACGGCAGGCGAACAGAAGTTACCGCCCCATTTTTAATATTAAATAGGAATACAATGCCAAAAAAACGAGATATTTCACAATGACGTGATAGTGAGTCCCCACAAGAATGATTAGATGACTTCCGAAATTTTGGGGACTGGGTAAATGTCTTGTGGTACAGAAAACCAAGAATTTTCCGAAAATCTAAAATACATGCTTGTAATGGATAGAACTAAAGGACTTTTAGTGGATTCATAAAAAATTAAATTAAAGAAAGAAGATTATGATTTTTTGATAATTCCGGGTTATATGACCAGCCACTCGATATCAGTATTATGATGCCTTTCAAAGACCACGTAAGAAAAAAATACGAAAACTGGTTACATTCAGAAAACTGTTTCCGGATAAATAAAAAAGGGAAGTTCTTCAACAATAGCGGAAAGAGTTTCTATCGCCTGGAATAAAATTCCGAATGAAATAATATTTTACTCCTTTAAAAAATGCAGCATCACAAATGCCATGGATGGAATAGAAGACGACTTAACATGTGATACGTTGACATCGTTTCCAGAGACGGAGACTGTAGTGATAGTAAAAGAGAGTGTTTATCTGATTATAATTAATATTTATCCAATTTAAATTACTTATATGGAATTATATTATATATTGCCATTTTTTTATTATTTAAATTTTTTTATTTCTACTAATAATTAGCTTATCAAATTATCTGTTTTTTATATAATCCTTTGAATTAATTATTTTTTTTTTATAAAAGATTTTTGGTAAATAAATATTATTATTTTTATTTATCAAGGTTTTTTCACAAAAACCTTTTGAAAATCTATGGTGCGGCTTAGATTTGAACAAATACTTGTAATTTTTTATCAGGTGTAGCGTTTTAAGGCATTTTCTCTTCCCCACGAAGATTTTAACCATTCAAATAATATGAGTAACTAAATAGATTAACAACTGTATTTGTATTTAAAAAGTAGAAAAGTATTTACGTAGTATTCAGAAGCGTTTCCGAACCTATGTTAATATGAACTTTCTTCATTAATTTCATCAGTAAAACATGTGCTGAAAGTTTAAGTTTTTCGTGAATCACTCTGTATAATCGAGAATACTTCACTTATCGGCTATTTTTCAAGCAATAACTATTTAATTTCCAGGAATCGTTATTTTTAAAATTTGAAGAATCTATACGTTGTTAGGACTTACTGGATCTTGGACTTACTGGTAAAATAAGTAAATTAATTAATAATAACTATAATTACTTAGAATGAAATGATAATTGAAAATAAAATTCATTAAAATATCTTAAAAATTAAGAGTTTGGGAGAGGGGAAAACTTTGTAACTATCACGTAACAGCATAGAATATTTAGCTTCTTTTGTCGATATCTATTGGTAATACACTGAGCCGCATAATCATTTTCTTGTGCGAATTACTTAATTTTGCCCACGATGGCGTAATGTTAAATCACGTTTTGTGTTAGAAATTTCATTTCACTAGCGACGACAATAAAGATTGATTTTATGGTCACATTTTTTCATTCAGTTTATCAAAAAAACAAACCATTCCTGGCTGTTATTTGAAGAATAACGGATAACTAAAATACTGTTATTCCAGGAACACCACTAATTAATGGACTGTAAGAGTAGAATATTAAATATGATTTAATATGGCATATGTTTATATTTATTTTTGTAGGTTTTGTATAATCTAAAGTCGACTGATGTTGAAAAGTTCTCAAGAAAAGGCACTTTACTTTCTTCATCTATTTTCTAAATCTAAATATGTCTATCTTTATACAGTTTCTTTATCTATAGATAGTTTTCTTAATTTATTTAATAAATAATTTCAGTAAAGGAATGAATTTTGGAGGTAAACAGACGTGACTTGTTAGTTAACATAGATAAAATTACTGTTCATAATAAGATTATCTTTCATATCTATTGTTATTATAAACCGAGTTATTTAGTGGATACCGGTGTTCTTTGGTGGTTGGATTTCAATTAACACACATCTCAGGAATAGTCGACCTGAGATTGTACAAGACTACACTTCATTTACATTCATACATATCATCCTCACTCATCCTCTGAAGTAATACTTTACGGTGGTTCCGGAGGCTAAACAGAAAAAAAAGAGTTATTAAATTTCAAACTCATCGGCAAAAATATAACAAAATTATTGTACCAAGCCATTCAATCAAACATTTTTATAGCTATATTTGCGTATAACAATAAAATGACGCAACCTTAGTAGCATTACTGTATTAATTACTAAACAGATAGCTAACATTTTATGGTCAAAGGTTGCTCAAGGGCACGAGTTTAAAGTACTTTGATGTGTCCTTGGGTCCGAAGAAAATATTGAAAAAAAAGAATTACTTCCAATACGTAATAATATATTTTTTCTATTTATTTACGTATTTTCATACTCTTTTTAATACAGTCTTTCTAAATATAAATAATACAGTCGTTATTTACTCTTACAAAACAAAAAAAAATTTTATGAACAAGTAACTTTTGTTTTATTTGTATTTAAAATAGCTTTTAAGTATCGGAAAATCTATTGCTAAAAAAAAAGATCAGAAATAAATAAATAAAATCAATTAAAAAAAAAAAAATAGTAGCTAGTTAACTCCGTAAAAGAAATCATAAATCATATCAATATGAAAAATTTAAATAAAATTTTAGTTGATTGTTTAGATGATACGATAAAAAAAAGTAACATTTTTGAGATGCAACTCCATTCTTAATTATATGTATACTTTAACCGAAATAAAAATGGAGGCCGTTTTTAAAAAAAAGTTGGATTTTATAACATTCCTAGTTTCAACACGACATAATCGAAAATTACATGTTAATATTTTCTTTTGTCAGCAAACAATCTGACAGGTTGTATTATTATCGCCCAAAACCAAATAAAGTGATTATAGTACCCAAAAATAATAATCCCGCATAAAATTCTAAAAGAAATTTAAAAAAGCGAGTACAATTGAAAATGTTCAAGCAGAAGTATTTACAAAAATATATATTTTTTTTAATTTTTAATGATTTTTTGGGTATTTTAAAAATGACGGTCCACTGCAGTGGGCACAAAATTACACAAGTTATGTATAAATGTAGAATAATCTTTACTATTTCATTAAAAAAAAACTGATGTGGACAACACGTGACTTCCTTTTACGCCTATTAAATTATATATACACATTTTTTTTAAAGTACATCAAATTTTATTTCATTAATAACTTCTGATATTTTATCATATTACCTTATTGTTATTATTGAATTATTATTTATTGTATATTCCTTTCCAATCAAATTAAAAAAAAAGGTAAAAAAAAAGAAAAGAAGATGAAGTCGGAATCGAACCAACGTGCCTTCCCCTTGAAAAATCCAAATATTTCATTAATTAAAATTGTATTTGGCAATAACTCTGGAACCAGTAGAAATAAGTACCACTTATACTATATTGTTGAAAAGCTCTCAATGAGGGCTTATTACTGCAGTTAACAAAAAAATCCAAAATCCAAATTATTTTGGATTTTGGGCTTTTTTGGACACTTCAAAAGAAAGGTGCACAAATAGATGTTACAACAGTCCTAAATTCAAAATTTCAACATCGTACGATGTTGAAATTGAGTTATGCGAGATACATATGTACGTACAGACGTCACGCCGAATCTAGTAAAAATGGATTCAGGAATGATCAAAATCGGATATTTCCGTTGAAATCTGAAACTGAAATTTTTCGCGATCATAATACTTCTTTTACTGCGAAGAAGGAGGTAAAAAGTTTCATAATACATTTGCAACCTAAAAGATTAATTTATGTTAATAAAACAATACTTAAAAGTTACAACTTTTATGTCTTTTGTTTCTTGAAACTCCTTCAGGTAGAATATTCAAGCCAAATTAATATTTTTACGAGAAGTTAAATGTTTGATTTTGAACATTGTTTTTAAACTTTTCTTGCGTAAAGGAAAAAAAATGTCAAAAAACAGACATACGAATGAAGCTATGAAAATTCCCGTAATGAGCGAGGCAAAGATGCCTTAACATACGACTACCTTTATCGGAAGATTTGTGTGGTCAACCCTTCTTATATATATATTTATCTAAATAGATCTTTACCGATTCACATCTGTAAAGTAAGTTTAAAAGACGATTGTCACTTAGTCTAGGAAACGTCCATTATTAATTTCTTTTTTAGTAGTCCACATAATCATGGTTGTTTTGTTTTTTTTTTTAACTTTTACTATGCAAAAAGGTTGCATATAATCTAAAGATAGTTATCGCAGTAGTGGGTATATAAATATTTTTTTTACACGATCTTTCCCAGTCTTTTTTTTATGTCAATGACTCAATTCATAGCTAAATTTGGCTATGAGTGCTTGATGTAAAACAGCGTCTTGACAAAGTTGTTTTTATGTGAGAAGCCTAATGATTTTTATTACGCACCAAATTTCAAGTCAAGATAGTTGTTTTGAAATGAAAGTTCTACACATAAGACATTTTGCAAAACTCTTATTGTTTACTATTTCATAAAAAAATTTGATGTGGACACCACATGACTTCCTTGTACGCCTATTAAATTACATATACACATTTTTTTATAATTAAGAGTACATAAAATTTTATTTCATGTACTTTATCTTCTTCTTTATGTTTTATTTCATGTATGTTTTTTGATGGACTTGACATGCTGATGAATAAAAGTAAATTTGGCTAAGTATAGAAAATAATGGAAAACCAATTCATCATTTTTTTTCTAGTAAGCCTATACATGTTATTTTCGGTTTTTTTTTTATTAACCATGATTGGTGATCAAGGGAGTAAGAAGGCATAATCGAACAACGATTGCAGCTGTCTAGGAATCCCTAGGAATTTATAGCCTAGCTGTCTAGGAATTTATAAAAGTTGCACTAGATATTTTCAGAAAATCATATGAATCAAAATAATATAAATAAATATTTCAATACCATTCCATGATGTTTCTTCAACATTCAATAGATTCTTGAATATTTCTCAACTGGTACGACTCATAGACATTTAAGGAAGTAAGAAATGGCCAATCAAAGGAGAAACCAACAATGAAGACGTAATAACAACTTCAGGAACATTAAAAGATTCTAGGTAATTTCTTCTTTTGTAATGGAAATTTTCTGTTGTTCATTTCCTAATGTTTTAGTTCTTTTAAATTTCTCTATTTTTATTATTCAATCGGAAAATGTATGTATGTATGTATTTTAGTATTTAGAATAAGATATTTTTTGAGTTGATTTAAAATGTGGAACTAACTGGAATGGAAGAAACAACAATCAGCACACTGTTTTTACAATGCAGAAAGTTTATTTGTCAATGACCTTGAAAACCTGGTTCGTGCAACAAATTGTATTTGCCGTTACAGCGTTTATTAAGTATAAATCGGTCATACATGTTCAAAAAAATTTCATATAAAAGATAATGTGATTTCATAAACATTACTTCATTCAGGAAATATTATTTTAAGGTTTTATAAAATGTTAAAATGGTCCGAAGTAATTCGATTCTTCTGTTAGCCCGTTGGTAATTGTTCGGGGTCTGAAAATGGTGAATGAGTAAAACAAGCAGTATACAGAGCTCTGGACGATCAATAACTTGAATTCACTATCGTTAAACCCATCTTATAGAACAGTACAAAAATTCATTACAACCTTTCTTTCACTCGTATAAAATTAAAATTGTTTAACAAATATTGCCATATAAAATACCATCATTTCTTTTATAGAAAATTAATTCAAGTGTCATGTGAAAACCCTTGAGTATTACTTAATTCAATTATGTCAGATGAAGATAATTTAATGGAGTAGATAGTTATCTTCCAAACAACCGTAACAGCACGATCATGTATTGTATTGTTAAAAGTAAATTTTTTGAGTACTGAATGAATTTTTTTTTTAGAAACAATAACAATTATATTTTAATCTTATACTGTTATACTCAGTGTTCAAAATGTTTTTGAATCTTGAATTAATCATTTAAAAAAAGAAAACGATGAAACATAATTTTAGAAGGAAGAGTTCTATAACATATATCGCAAGAATTTCTGTAGATATTTTACAAATATTATTTCTTAATCGTGGTAATTTCTTGGAATGAAAACATTAACTGGCTATCAAGATATTCAGTTTACGTGAGGTTTTTTTGAAGGGTAAAATAAAAGGAAAATTTAAATAAAAGCACCTAGAATCGATTGCAGGATTACATCAGCAAAGAAATCAAAGCCTTAACTTCACAAACATGGTGGAATTATTTCAACTTTTTTTTTTTTTTTTTTTTTTTTTTAAGATGAATAAAACAAATTGCTTTAATTATAATTTTTTTATTTCTTTTTAATTTTATAAACACTTTCGGGAAAAAAAACGGAAACCAAAATATAAATGTAGTATTTATTATTAATTTAATGTTTTAATTATTTCCGTTACTTTGAAGAATCGAAATTCTTTATCGAAATTTTAATCGAAACTTTTTACTTGTGTTTCCTTTCTTTCAACTTCCTAACTCTTAGTGGTTAACATTGAAGAGGTTTGCATTAAAAACTGATATGGTTCAGCTATTCCTACGCATCTAATACCATGAATATTGATTTCTTAGATTATTTAAAGAATATAGCCTACATTAAAACACATTTGTATTAGATTTCATTTTCATGACTTATATACTTAGAAAAACACACACTATAACTCAAAATATTTCACATTTTTAAAAGTAGGTCTAACCAGAAAATATGTAGTTCATATTATTTATTTGTAGATATTAATGAAAAGTAAAGAGAATGAGTTTCTTAGAATAAAATAGAAATCTAAATAGAATAAATATAATACATGAGTTCTTGTTCGTGGTGGGAGCATGAAAAATTGATTTTACCGTGCCATTTTTGTAACTACCACAGTATTACGTATTTGAAATGGAAAGTACTACAAGCCTGAGTCATAGTGATATTGTACCGTAAAATAATTTTTATTTTTGTATTTCTTTCATTGCCAAAAAGCAAATAACGTTCATTAATATCGGTTTAAAGTGCTGCAAATGAAAACTAAGATTAATTTTTAGTTAAATAATTTCTGATTATTTTCAGAAAGCATTAAATAAATGTACATTCGTTAAAAAATAAATTTCAGAATTTTTTTTTTACTCAATAACAATTATAATTACAATCGGCTCTCCTGCGGAGCCATAAGTAAATTTCCTGACAAAAGGACGTGATAAGAAGGTCCTTAAGGAACCCCCAAAATAAATAATATCGGATCGGTCTTTTCATTGTCAGTCCTCGCCCACGATCCAGTACGCCTCGTAGGGCGGGGAGTGTTCCTGCTGATCGTTGCGGTTCCTTTGTAGCCTTACATAAAGAGCATCCGTCCCTATACAGGTGAGAAAGATTTCCTATGTACTCCTTGAGTGTCTTGTCCCTGATAGTTCTCAACAATCTCCTCAGCCTCCGCGCCGTCTTATTACCTTCTGGCCTTCTGAAACGCTGCCAATTCCGCCGAAGGCGCCGCTTTGAGACAGTTAGTTCTGTCACTTCCTATTGTTTTCTTCCACAAACAATAGTTTCTGGCTGGGTGCAAATCATAAGGTGTAGACCGCCATGCTCCCTCATGCATGACCGACGTCAAAAAGTACTTACGTAATTAATATTCACAGGGGTATCGAGTGGATACGGGTCAGTCAGTTTCTGTTCGGTCTAATCCTGGTAAGAAACCCAATACGTTCGTCTCGTATGAAGAATAGGCCTCTCTTTCCTCCGTGCTCAATAGTAAGTAGAACGGGCGAGTGGTCCGACGATGAATCGTGGTTATTTTCCACCAGAGTGTATGCAAATGATACACCCGAGGTAACAAAAAAGTCAAGTACATCCGGGATCTTCGACCGATCCGTAGGCCAGTATGTCGGCTGGTATCCCGATACCACGTCCAGGCGCAGATTTTGTACACACCTCCTCAGCGATTTACCCCTGCTGGTAGTCAACCGAGAACCCCATAATGGGTCTTTCGCGTTTCTGTCTCCTCCGCCAATAAATCTAGAACCCAGAGTCGTAAAGAAAACAGAAAACAACTCATAATTTACAGTATACGGCGGAGGGCAGTACACAGCGGACAGCCTAATAGGCCTCAACCAGTCTGTAACTTAAACTGTGGTTGCCTGAATCTGGTCAGTGCAGAAGTCCAGAAGTTGATGATGCCGCAGGGAACTCCGAATCAGAAACGCGGTTTCTCCATGGGCTCTCCCATCTGGGTGGTTCGTTACATACACAGAATAACCTTGAAGCCTGAGGTAGTTCCGGTCAGTAAAGTGCGTTTCCGATATCAAAATTACGTCCAAGGAATTGGAAACTTCCATAACCCCTAGCTCCTCACGCCTGCAAAGTAGGTCGTTAATATTCTATTCAGCGATTTGTAGAAATCTGGACATCAACAGATTTTGGAAAGCACCTGGGTGAGCAAGGCTATCAGACTCCCAATCTGTTGAACCAGGAAGTCTATATTTGATGAAAGCCTCTCCAGCTTGTCCACACTGCCCTCACTAGCACGCCCAGCAGCCGCAGCATACGTTTTATGGAGAGATTCAGGCTTTGCGTTGACTGTCTTCGGTACCCCACGATCCATCGAAGGGAAGTTCTTATCATCAAGGCGGAGCCGGCCACCTTGCGGTTACCGGGTTCGATTCTCGGAGGAAGTTGCGAGTTCCAATTCGCTTCCCGTCTACGCTTCCTCTCCAATATCTGTTGATATACTCTGCAGCTTCGGTAATTTGCCGGATGGTCGGACTGACACAAGGCGCAGGTTGCAGGAGTGCTCCTCCCTTTTCTGGTACAGTCAGCGTTTCGATGACCCTCCGCACATTTCACGCAGCAGAAAGGCCTCATACAATTGTTTTTCTTTTTATGAAAAGAGCAGGTATCAATAACTGCGGTCATTAATCCGGTGGAAAAAGGTAGCCTATGAAAAATACGACTGACCCGGAATAACCAGGGATCTCCGTACGGAATGCCGAGACGCTACCTGCTCAGCTACGGCAGTTCCTTAAAAATGGAAGTTATTTTTTTTATTCTTTAGATTGGCAAATTTTACAAAATTGTTACTAAAATATATTTTAGCGAATAACAGTAATGTCTACCCTTTATTAATTATTTTTAATAAGTACGTAAATTGAAATTTTTAAATAAAATTTATACCATTTACCTTTTGAACAGTTTTAATCAAATAATTATTTTATCCAGTTTATGTGAAGTTTTTTTGAAGGATCGTTTAAAAGAAAAATTTTAATAAAAAAAAACTAGTATCGACTGCAGAATTAAAAAACATCAGTGAAGAAATTAAAGCCTTAAACATCAACATGGTGGAACGGGTATTTCATAATTTAAAGAATTGAAATGAATAATATATTAGCAGTTCAATATATTTTTCTAATGTTATAAAATATAAAAATTGTTGTTTTAAAATAAATTTAAAAAAACAAAATTTTTTTTGATTAAATTTAGAAAATAAGTTTTTACAAAACTTAAAAAAATCTGATGTGGTCACTACATGACCTCCTTGTACGCATATTGAACTTCATGTACACATTTAAAAAAAAATGCAAAGTACATAAAATTTTATTTCATTAATAACTTCTGATATTATTCTTTTTTTTATTGATATTATTGAACTATTATTCATCGTAATTTTTTTTTATAATCAGAGGTTAATAATTATTAACAAATCAATATATTTAAATTAAAAAAATATATGAAGTCGGATTTGAACCGATGTGCCTTCCCTTTGATAAAAATATTTCATTAATTAAACTTTTATTTGGCTGTAACTCTGGAGCCGATGAAAATAAGTACCACTTATGATATATTGTTGAAAAGATTTCAATGAGGACTTCTTACAGCAGTTAAGAAAAAAGTTCAAAATCCAATTTTTTTGGATTTTTGGACACTTTTAGTTCAGTCGTTTGCAATCAAAAAGTAAGATACACAACTAGATGTTACAACAGTCCTAAATCCAAAATTTCAACATTCTGCGGCTAATCGTTTTTGAGTTATGCGAGATACATACGTCACGCCAAAGATAATCAAAATGGATTCAGGGATGGTCAAAATGGATTTCCTTTGAAATCTAAAAACCGAATTTTTCCGCGAATTCTTTTACTTCGTACAAAAAAGTAAAAATAATCTAACAAAAAAAGGAAAATTATTTTTTATCTGTTCAAGATTGAATGATGCGATTAAAATTATATAAAAGCTGAAAAATAAATCAAAACGTCTGCATTCAATCAAAACGTCTTTTAAAGAACGTCTGCATTCCTGTGACACTAAATGAGTTATAGTAAAAATAAATTTTAGGTACTATCAACGGTGGTTATTTAATTTTCAAATCATTCATTTTTTAACCTGTACAGTTGCACTTTATTACCAAATTGTTTTTTGAAAATTTTAATGAAAATTAAACATGCCCTTTCTAAATGTAATCTTATTCAAATTTACTCAGGTGCAAAACACGTAAAAAAAAAATCCTAAAACTTTTCACAATTAAATCGATTTTTCATATATTGGTTATTTTCAATATAGAATCTATTAAAAGTAATTATTTTTTTAAAATAAAAAAGAAGGTTTTGTTCGTATTTGTGAGATAAATAAATAAAATGTATGTGAAAGAAGAAGAATTATTTGATGAATAAAGTGTTATTTATAAATAAAAACGTGATATCAGTGCGAGCAAAATAATTATTTTTCATTGAGAAATCACAACTCTTTTTAGTATTTTTTTTCTTCATGAATTAATTTACCACAGTTTGAAAAACTTGTACGTGGGATTACGAAAAATAGAATTTTGTAGTGTATGAAAAATGCAATGATTGACCGGATTCGAACCCGGCACTACCGGATGAAAGGCTACGCTACCACTTCGCCACGGCGATCAGCGAATTTCCGTTTTTTTTTAATTGAATGATGTGGAACATCCGTAATAAAGAAAATAATATCAGAGTTTTGTTACATATTTCAAATAGGCCGATTATGAGTCAAGGTAAATCGTACATTTTACGACGAAACACTTTTTCTTTCCAATAAATAGTATAATTTCTAAGAATATTTACGACATTTCAGTTCTGCCGAGTAGAAGGCTTGAGAATTGTAAAAGTTTAAAATAATCGTTATTTCCGTTCTAAGACTTTTAGAGTGATAGTTAAATTATTGCTATCATTTTAATAATAAGAAATAAAGAAAAGCTGGTAGAAATTTTAATTAAATGTGGTTTTCTTTAAATGAAAGGAAGAAGTGAAAATGGTAGCGCGTTGTCCTTGATTGTGGTATACAATCTACAGAATATTCTCGTTATGACTTAGTCGACAAGTTCCAAGCAGATAACTTCATGATGAGACAAAGGTCGAGGTAGATATTATTTTTATCTACTTAATTCCATCTGGTTACAAAAAATCAAGGAAAAAAATCATAAGAAAAATATTTTTTTATATTACTCTGCTTTACGTTTGACTTAAATGAATTATTATGCATTTCCTTTCTCAATAATCAATTCTGAGATTAAAAAATATTTTTCAAATATCATTTTATCCTCGTTAGCTAATTATAATCCTGTACACATTTTGTTAATCTTATCAGAAATATCAGTTATTTAATTTCTAAATAAACTAATCATTCTTTACTTAAAAAATTATTATTTTGAAAGTTATTGTACCAAAAATTTACAAACTAGACGAGAAAAATAAGAAAACGCTGGTTTACAGGTAGTTAACAAGATACATATTTTGACATTTTTACCGTGAGTTTAACTCATATTACATTAAAATGTAAAAAAGTCTACAGATTTTGAAGAAATAATTCATATAATTAAATAATAAAATTTCACCTATTAACGAAAAGTAATTGTGGATTGATTACCTTGATTTTTTACTATTATTATGAATTTTGTTGTTAAGATTCAAAAAATTAAGACAAAACGCGTTTAGTATAAGAATGCGTATTCGTTAATAAAGAAAGAATGATTTAGAATGTTATAAAATTAACCCTGAAATAACCTTGACCTAAGATAAATATATATAATATATAATAATCATTTGGCATCATATGGTAAGCTTTTATTGTTATAATATGTTGCCTAATAATTGTTGGACTTTGTATGTCCTTTCTTGTACCTTCACACCCGAAAACTAGCACGTCTTAACTTAGAATAATATAATAATAATAATAATATATAATATATATATAATATAATAATGGAATAATAATATCGTTACTGATGAGTTGGAATTTATAAAAAAATAAACCCAGAAAAGCTTATAAATTACTTAAGTATAGCTATTTTTTATTTGTATTTATTAATGTCGTCTTATGTTTAACAACAGAAAATTTATAATTTTAAAAATATGCAATAATCATAAAAATTACAAGAATTAAAAGAAAATCCGAAACAAAATTCATAAAATAAAAAAGAATTTTATTTGTCTTCAGTCATTTGACTGGTTGCAGCTCTCCAAGATTCAGTATCTAGTGCTAGTCGTTTCATTTCGGTATACCCCCTACATCCTACAACCCTAACAATTTGTTTTACATATTCCAAACGTTGCCTGCCTACACAATTGTTTCCTTCTACCTGTCCCTCCAATATTAAAGCGACTATTCCAGGATGCCTTAATATGTGACCTATAAGTCTGTCTGTTCTTTTTACTATATTTTTCCAAATGCTTCTTTCTTCATCTATTTGCCGCAACACCTCTTCGTCACTTTATCCACCCATCTGATTTTTAACATTCTCCTATAGTACCACATTTCAAAAGCTTAATCTTTTCTTCTCTGATACTCCGATCGTCCAAGTTTCACTTTCATATAAGGCTACACTTCAAACATATACTTTCAAAATTCTTTTCCTGATATTTAAATTAATTTTTGATGTAAACAAATTTTATTTCTGACTGAAGGCTCGTTTTCCTGCTTCGTCCATCTTTAGTAATTCTACTTCCCAAATAACAAAATTCTTCTACCTCTATAATCTTTTCTCCTCCTATTTTCACATTCAGTAGTCCATCTTTGTTATTTCTACTACATTTCATTACTTTCGTTTTGTTCTTGTTTATTTTCATGCGGTAGTTCTTGCGTAGGACTTCATCCATGCCATTCATTATTTCTTCTAAATTCTTTTTACGCTCAGCTAGAATTAATATATCATCAGCAAAACGTAGCATCTTTATCTTTTCACCTTGTACAGTTACTCCGAATCTAAATTGTTCTTTAACATCATTAACTGCTAGTTCTATGTAAAGATTAAAAAGTAATGGGGATAGGGAACATCCTTGTCGGACTCCCTTTCTTATTACGGCTTCTTTCTTATGTTCTTCAATTATTACTCTTGCTGTCTGGTTCCTGTAAATGTTAGCAATCGTCCTTCTATCTCTGTATTTGAACCCTATTTTTTTTAAAATGCTGAACATTTTATTCCATTCTACGTTATCTATAAATGCAAAGTATTTTTGTTTTTTAATCTTCCTTCTGCTATTAATCTGAGGCCTAAAATTGCTTCCCTTGTCCCTATAGTTTTCCTGAAACCAAATTGGTCTTCTCCTAACACTTATTTCACTCTCCTCTCAATTCTTCTGTATAGAATTCTAGTTAAGATTTTTGATGCATGACTTTTTAAAATAATCGTTCTGTATTCTTCACATTTATCTGCTCCTGCTTTCTTTGGTATCATTACAACACCATTTTTTGAAGTCTGACGGAACTACCTCTTTTTCATAAATATTACACACCATTTTGTATAATCTATCAATCGCTTCCTTACCTGCACTGCGCAGTAATTCTACAGCTATTCCGTCTATTCCAGGAGCCTTTCTGCCATTTAAATCTTTTAATGCTCTCTTAAATTCAGATTTCAATATTGTTTTTCCCATTTCATCCTCCTCGACTTCCTCTTCTTCCTCTATAACACCATTTTCTAATTCATTTCCTACGTATAACTCTTCAATATATTCCATCGATCTATCCACTTTACCTTTCGTATTATAAATCGGTGTACCATCTTTGTTTAACACATTATTGGTATTTAATTTATGTACCCAAAAATTTTCCTTAACTTTCCTGTATGCTCCGTCTATTTTACCAATGTTCATTTCTCTTTCCATTTCTGAACACTTTTCTTTAATCCACTCTTCTTTCGCTACTTTGCACTTCTGTTTTTAGTATTTCTTAATTGTCGATAGTTCCTTATACTTTCTTCATCACTAGCATTCTTATATTTTCTAAGTTCATCATCAGTTGCAATATATCGTCTGAAACCCAAGGTTTTCTACCAGTTCTCTTTTTTCCGCCTAAGTTCGCTTCTGCTGATTTAAGAATTTCCTTTTTAACATTCTCCCATTTTACTTCTACATTTTCTACCTTATCTTTTTTACTCAGACCTCTTGCGATGTCCTCCTCAAAAATCTTCTTTACCTCCTCTTCCTCAAGCTTCTCTAAATTCCACCGATTCATCTGACACCTTTTCTTCAGGTTTTTAAACCCCAATCTACATTTCATTATCACTAAATTATGGTCGCTATCAATGTCTGCTCCAGGGTAAGTTTTGCAGTCAATGAGTTAATTTCTAAATCTTTGCTTAAGCATGATATAATCTATCTAATACCTTGCAGTATCGTCTGGTTTTTTCCAAGTGTATATTCTTCTATTATGATTTTTAAACTGTGTGTTGACAATTACTAAATTATTCTTCGTGCAAAACTCTTGATCAAATCTTCTTGTTCATTATGAAACCTACTCCTGCCTGCCCTTTATTTGAAGTGGAGTTAATTATTCTAAAATCACCTGACCAAAAGTCGTTTTCCTCTTCCAACCGAAACTCACTAATTCCTACTAAATCTGCATTTATCCTATCCATTTCCCTCTTTAAATTTTCTAACCTATCAACCTTTTTTAAACTTCTAACATTCCACGCTCCGACTTGTAGAATGTTATTTTTTTAATTTTCTGGTGACCCCTTACTTATTAGTCCCCACCCGGAGACCCGAACGGGGGACTAGTTTACCTCCGGAATATTTTACCAAGGAAGGTGCCTTCATCATTGCTATATGAAAATGTTGAGAGCTACATTTTCTTGGAAAAAAGCAGCTGTAGTTTTCCATTGCTTTCAGCTGCGCAGTACTGAGTGATGTTGATATGGCCGTTTAAATCGTCCTGACTTACCCCCTTAACAACTACTGAAAGAGCTGCTGCCCTCTTTCAGGAATCATTCCTTAGTCTGGCTCTCAACAGATACCTCTCCGATATGGTTGCACCTTCGGTCCAGTTACTCTGTATCACTGAGCACTCAAGCCCCCTCACCAACCGCAAGGTCTCATGATTAATAGAGGGAGAAAAAAGAAATAATAACTTGTATGTAGAAGGGGATATATAACCAAATTTATGGACTACCTTTCGTATGAATTTTGAACTCAGAATAATCTGTTTTTCAATTTTAAGTAAATGAAGTCTTTTCTAAGAAGTTCCATGTTAAAAAGATTATAATAAATGTTCTTAAGATTTAATTTTTGACTGTGAGAAATATAATTTTTTGCGCGGTTTTTTTAAACATTTATAATTATAGTTAATAAGTATAATTCTAAAAGCTGATAACATTCTTTAAGTAATAAAACCTACAAACTAGACAACTTTTAGAGGTTTTTCTAAAGTTAATTTTCATTTAACAAGACAAGATCTTAACATTCAATTAATTTAATTAAAAAAATATTTTCTTAATACTCTGCTGAAAATGCAGAAAATATAGGTACAGGTTAAGCGTATCAAATTACATATATAAATAACACAGTAAGAGGTAAATTTGTTTATAAACAATATACTATTGTTTCTTCCAGGCAGTCTAGATCTAAATTGGAATTTATCATAAAAACTGAAATATTATGGCTTGTAGTAATATGCTATATTCCTACTCCTATAAATATATATTAAGTAGTTTTTTCCCAAAACTTGACTCAGGTAGATTGATAGTCATTAAAAAGAATTTACTGTCTGAAGAAGCGCTATCGGGTATTTTCCTTCTTCTAGCCCTTCTAAAATCTTCCTTCATGTTCCTTTTTTTCTTCTTTTACGGGTAGAAAACAGCTTCCTTATGAGCCTTTTTATTTCTAATTGTCCAATAGATCCATCTTACAAAGAATTTAGGAATCTTTAGAGTTATTGGATCCTTAACGTTTTGTAAGACTTGATGAAATCTATTCTGTTATGAATTACTCTGCAGAGTAATTTCCCTATTTGGAAGCTATTTGAAAAACCTGAAATTTTCTCATAAAAGACACATACAATACGTAATCTCGTACCTTAAGTGTTCCGAGTGACTCGGAAAGGGTTGATCATTTTTTCTGTGTATCTTTAGATTATTCTAATTTTTTTTAGTTAAATTTTTGAGAAACAGAAAAAACAATTTTAGATTTGACCAAGAATTTTAAAGCTCTTGGCACTACGGTGGTGGAAATGGTAGGAATATCAAACAAAATTTGTTTGAACATAATTAAAAAAAAAAGAAGAAAACTCCAATTTTTACTGAGTTTCCTTAACATAAGGGCCACTAAGTGCACTTGTCGATAATTAATAATCAACTTTAATTAAGCTATTTGTAATTTCTGTGAAATTATCTATTTGAATCGTTTGTTAAAATAGTATTACTAATAGTAGTTATAAGTTTGTTTTAACAACAGGAAGAGTCGAGAATTTCATTTTAGAGTTTGTTTTTTTTTACCGAGTAATTAGTTGTTACTCTTAACGTAATTAACATCAGGTGATCTCAATTTCAATTAATTGTTTATGACAATTATTAAATAATTTAGAGAATAATTTTAATCTACACTTTCTTATAAAATTCACTAAACAAAATAACAGGATGAAAGGTCACCAAAGATAAAAAGAGAAACATAATAAAAATTAAGACAAAAGGACTACCAACTGTATCTTCTACAAATATCATAGTGACACTTAAAATACTATAGTCCTACCTTGGCCATTCAGGTATTCATTATTAATCACCGGTAACTTATTTCAAAATGTTATTATTGCTTGTCACAGCAAAGTTAAAAATGATTCAAGGATATTGAATTAAAAGAAACAATATTTTCTGAGTAATCGATTTTTAATTCTCTGATCTATAATAATACAGTTTAATTTTAGTAAAGAGAATCCGCATCCTCGAATTTCATAAAATTTTGGTCTCAAATTTATTTACTTAATTATTGATTTTAAACTAATCGTTTTCGAGCATTGAATTTTTAGTTCAAATCATAATAAATTTTAACGATTAAAAGAATACGGTATATTATTTATGGCTGAAAATTAGCCTGACTTTATCAAACTATTCCGAATCGTTTTCAAACAGTGAAAGAAAATTAATGCTTTTTCTTGTATAGAATTTAACTTTCATGGATATGTAAGGTATTGAGACCAGAATAATAACGTGAAAATAAACATACAAATTTTAAGAATGAACAAGAATCTTAATTAATAAAAAATGAAATGGATAATGGTAAAACTGTAATTAGCCGATCTTTTGTGTTAAGGTAATTTTTTAATTGAAATCAATACAAATTATTTCATATTTATTGTTGTTTAATATTAGCTTAGATATGTTTTTAAAAATAAACAAATTGTTTGAGAGTTTATATACTTATGGTTTAATTTATTAGTTGGTTATTATTGAGGTGATTATGGAAGGAAGTATTCGTCATAAAAATTTAATTATAGACTGATTTTCTGATCGAGTTCGGGATATATCTATCGCTACATGCCGGCCCCCGTGGCGCGAGTGGTAGCGTCTGGGCTTTTCATCCGGAAATCCCGGTCGGACATGGCATTTTCACACGCTACCAAATTGCCATTTCATCTCATCCTCAAAAGCAATACCTAACGCTGGTCCCGAAGGCGCTTCTTCTTTCTTTTTCTATTTAGCCTCCGGAACCACCGTTAGGTATTACTTTAGATGATGATGTGTACGAATGTAAATAAAATGTAGTCTTGTACAGTCACAAGTCGACCATTCTTGAGATGAGTGATTAATTGAGATCCAACAACCAAAGAACACCGGTATCCATGATCTAGTACATAAATCCGTATAAAATTAACTGCCTATACTAGGATTTGGACCTTAGTATTCTTGACTTTGAAATCGGCTGATTTGCGATGACGAGTTCACCACTAGACCACTAGGTGGGTTGTGGTCCCGGAGGCTAGAAAAAAATAATCTACTGCTGCATAGCAGTTAAACCCAGGAACATTTAAGATCAAGGGAGAAGTACTACGCTTGAGCATTAGCCTGGTGTATGGTGAAAAAAAAATCTGTTTAAAAATCACATTAAGATTATTTATTTAACATTTATACACGGGAAAATATTTTGATATTAAATATAAATAATTAATCTAGCCTAATCCGTAATCATTATTAAATTACAAGGGTATCTGTTTTTTATTTCCGACAAAACAATTCTTTAATAAAACTTTAAGAGATTCCTTAGCCGATCAGATTGAACCAGGAAGACATTTAAATTCATAATGTATGCATCTGCATTGTGTTACTTATCTATTTTTTGGATTAAACTACTCGAATTTTTCTATTAGTCTTCATTTCATTTAAAAATTTCTTCTATAAATTTTAGAGTAATTTTTAATTTAATGAATTACTGAATGATCATAGGACAAGTTAAGAATAGGTAGGGAATCTGGTCATTAAAAATAACTCATGACCTAACATTCGTACGTATACTTTTTATAACAGGCCACTGATAATCATTAATTGGTAGCCCTGGCAAAATCCAATCATTATCGTCCTCCATCAGTTGTCCTGTTTCTTGCGCTTGTACTACCACGATCGATTCCTACATATGCGTACCTCCCCGGTTTTACCGAGAGTTACTCGTATACCTGCATGAGAGAGTGACATGCACGGAATCCTATTTTATATCTGTTATACAAACTAATAGTATATATACTATGTTATGGCACTGTTATATGTATACTATGCCTACTTGCTATTATTATTCGGGATTTATTTTTTTGTATTGAAATATAGAACTGCAGTATCATAATAAAACTTCATAGGCCCCCCAAGGGAATTTTAAAGTCATTAATATCAATATTGAAATATGAGATTGAAAGCGTGAGGATGATTTTTTTAAAAATAAATTTAAATGTGGAAGGAGTAAATTCATATTTTTTAGGTTTTTTTCTGTGTAACTGTGAGCTATGCAATAGTGATTTTTAACTGTAAAAATAGCATTTAAAAGTGGAATCATAACGCAAGATTATTCGACGTTTCAATGCAAAAATATGAAAATTTAATAGTTTTATTTATCATCTCTATTAATAAATAAATTTTTAATATATTTATTATTAATAAATAAATTTTTAATATATTTATTATTAATAAATAAAATTATAAAATATTTAATATTTTATTAATATTTAGAGCTATTTAATTAGTTTCAGTATGTATATTAATAAATAAATTCTTTTTCATTTTTTTAGTAGTCTACTAATTGCATGATAACCTAATTCGTAATTAATTTGCCGAAAGTATTCAACAATTTTAAGATGCTTTAAAGAACCCTAATTGAGAAAAAAGCTGAACCTATAAAAAAAAGAAGCGTAATATATGCACAAATACCTAGAAAGTACATTAATTTTTTTTTTTTTTTTGCTGTGATTCGAATAATCAGTTTGTCCATGTTATATTTCTTTCAGTTGAGCAGGTGTAGTCGGACACAGAAACTTGCAATAAAGAGAAGCATGATCCGTGGAATTTTCCATTACCGTAAAAGAGTAGTCTGGATTTTCCCATATGAATAAATAGTTTGAAAATTATAGAAAAATTATCTATCAAAAACAAGTCAAATAACTGCACTCTGAGGAATACAGTATTATAAATTGAGTACAGTTAATATGAAGTATTATAATTAAAAACTAGAATTTAAAAAAAAAAGTAGGGAATCTGGTCATTAAACTATAACTCATGACCTAACATTCGTACGTATACTTTTTATAACAGGCCGCTGATAATAGTTAATTGGTAGCCCTGGCAAAATCCAAACTAACCTTTGGGCTGATAAATTCAAGTGTACTAAGGCAATATTTAATATTAAACATTTATATCTGTAATTTTTTTTAGACAGAGAATAGATTTTTAAATAATGGTACTTTAAAAAAAAAAAATTATTTAAAAAATACATTTTTATATTATTCATATAATCGATGAAGTTAAAGTAAGCGGTGAAATAAGTATAAATGTCTAACCTAAAAGTAAAATTTAAATTAAGCAAATTATTAATAGGTCTTATCAGTGTAATAAACCGAATATAGTTCAATAGTAACTGTAACGTTGAAAAACTTAATGACCTTTTGTCATTTAAACACAATGTATGTTCTTATATGTAAAAATTATAACGATATGTTAAAACACAAATAAATGGCCTTCACCCCAGATAAATTATTATGTCAATTTTAAAAAGTTTTTGTTTTATAATAATAAATTAAGATAAATTTATTGAATATAGTCAAACGTCTATATTTTAATTTAACTAATCTCAAAAATGGTATATTTTTTACTGTAACATGACCTTTAGTAGGCATTTCCATTTGCATTTTATAAATAAAAAAAAACTAGTTTTATGAAATTTAAATAAAAGAAATTCCAGAAATTAAAATCAAAACCAGTTGATATAAAAACTTCCGTACTACCTTGCCAGATTTAAAAAATAATATTAGCGCATAGTGTAGAATTTATAATGAGTATAATTATGTAATTACAACTAGGAAAAAGAGCTAAAATCCCATAATTTGAGCTAAATGCTCATCTTGATTGAAACGAATTCCAATTTAAGTAGAGAAAATGAACTAAACGCCACAGGAATAAAGTACGTATTATAAATATAATATTTTTGTAACATAATATATATATATATATATATATATATATATATAATATTATTATTATGAATATATTGTATTTTTATCAGCGTGAAAAATATTTTGTCCTTGTTTTCTTTTTTCTTTTTTTTTTTGTTTGGGATGACCATAACAGTCGGTTCCCGTAACCCGAAGGAAAGAAAATGTATTGCGAGAGACTAAGCTTTGAAACCCTGGAAACTAGGGTGAAATTGAGTATTTTTCCTATCGTCAAATAATATGAACGATAATATCCAATACTTATTTTAGAAAAACATTAGAAAATAAATAAACGCTTAACGAATACATTTATACTAGTTTAAAAAATTACTATTTGTAAATAAAAAATAAATATAAAACTAATTCTTGTAGTTATAAACATTTTGCCAACATATTACTTCATAATATGCGGTTAGTTGTGAAAGCCGATGTTTTTGTTTAGGATATATTTCAACTGCGTTTGTATTTATAGCGCATATATAAATGTCAGTTCTTTCGTTTACATTAAAGTTTGATCTCTGTCTAGGTGAGCAGAAGGGCTTATAACGAGATAATATTGTATTTTGTATATTCATTTTTCATGTAGTAATATTCTGAATTGCTGAATTTTTAAAGGTTTTTTTAAAAAAAAAAAAGATTACTAAATGATATTTAAAAATAAATTTTCTTTTATATTTCTATTTATTTATCGAAAAAAACTATTCATAAGATTTAGTAGGATTTAATAAGGAAATATTGTTTAAAATTTTCGAAGGTTAGCAAAGACGTAATTTTCATAAAAAATAATATTATATAAGATCAAACTGTAAATTTTCGATATCTTACTGGAAGACAAATATTTAAAAAAAAAACCAATTTAAAGTGTGTTATTTGTTTGCAATGAGTTTATTTTTGTTTACTTTAATAAGTTTGCGTGTGAATGTTTCAAGAAAATTTCGCAATTGATTGTAAATTAAATTTTAAATTGAGCATATCAATCGGAGTTAGACCTTCTCAGTAAATGGCTAGTCAAATGGAAGATACATGTTAATACTGCAAAGTCGAGTCAAGTGACTTTGCGATGAGAAGAGAAGTTTGCCCAGGAGCCTGCCTAGATGGAGTTCACATCCTTCATTCGGACAACGTACGTATCGTACGTTGTCCGATACGTGTTCCTAGGTATCCTAGGACTTCATTTGGAGCGTCACCTAACATGGAAAAATCAAGTGAGAGAAAAGATGTTTACTTAGATGATTGAACTGGTTATTAGGAAGAAGGTCCGATTTATGGTTAAATAATTGTAGTTGTAGAAGGTGTTTTTAAAGTCAACATGGGCCTAAGGGACGGCAACCAATAGCAATATTATTCAAAGGTTCCAGAACAAAGTGCTGAGGAATATTTCGGAGGCGCCATGGTTTCCGAAGGACAAGGAGATCCACGACTACATAGGCGGATGGAAATATGACCATCTATTCGTCAATAAATCCACCGGATTACTTCAAAATACGAGGTCTGCTCAGAAAATAACCGAACATTTTTAATTACGCGCCAACGGAGATATTTAGTGACACAGTTGGCAGCACTGTGTTCCGCATAACCTTCCCTGTAACCACGCGTTCCTTGATTGTTGATACCTCGTTTAGTTTTCGAGTTATTTTTATTTGAGTGTAATATGTTTAAGTGTTAGTAGCGATTTTTGTAACGTGCGATTTTCGCGAGCAGCGATATAACGTAACATTTTTTGTGAAACCGGGGAAAACTTTCACAGAAACATTTCAACTTTTGAAACAAGTTTACGGAGATGATGCTGTGGGTCGTACGCCTCCGATAAAACCACTACTGGCTAGGAACGGAGGGAGTGGTGTAGCGACCGGACACGCTACAAGGCGGGATCTTCTACCCTCTGGGGGGGGGGGGAATCGCGATGTGGGTCGTACGCAATATTACGAATGAGTTTCACGATTTTAAAGTGCTCGTCAGTCAATTAAGATGACCCTCGACCAGGAAGGCCTTCCACTTCAAATGATGACACCCACGTTCAGAGAATCAACGATCTGTTGCGTGAAAATCGCTGATTGACTGTCAGAGAACTTGACGAAGAGATTAGCATCTCGATTGGATCATGCTTTTTGATTGAAAAATTGAAATAAATCGAGTTCCAGCAAAGTTTGTTTCTCGTTTGAGGACTGAACAGCAGAAAAAATATCCAGTGGACGTTTGTGGGCAACTTCTCAAAGAAGCTAATGATGACGAAACTTTCATGCAAAGAATCATAACGAGAGACGAAAGCTGGGTTTACGGCTACGACATTAAGACAAAGGTTCAATCATCAAAATGGATTGGCAAAGGATCTCCACGTCCAGGAAAACACGTCAGAGTCGATCCACTGTCAAAGTGATGTTCTCTGTTTTTTTTCGAGTTTAATGAAATTGTGCATTTTAAAGTGAAATTGCCTCAAAGTGAAACAGTGTATCATGTCTACTGTCAGGAATTTTGCAATTGTTACGTGAAAAAATCCGAAAAAACAGACAGGAGTTGTGCCGAGACAACTCATAGTTCATTTACCACAACAATACGCCCGCAGATTCAGCTTTATCAATTCATCAGTTTTGTTCCAAAAATTAGATGATGTCCTTCCGCAGTCTCCTTACTCGACAGACCTGGCTTCTTGCGATTTTTTCTTATTTCGAAAATTAAAATTAGTGATGAAAGGACGCTACTTTGAGACTACTGATGAAATTATAGCAAATTCATCACGGACCTTCAATGCCGTTTTAAACGAAGCTATTCAGGACTGCTTCGCGAAGTGGAAACACCGCTGGAAAAAGTTTGTTTATAGGTGAGGGTAAGGGAACAAGGACTAATAATCTGTTGATGTTTTGTAGTTTACAAATTGTTTAAGTTTCATGGTTTTCCTTTGTTTCTAATATGTGACCATCCACACCCCATAGGAGAAGAACACCCTCTATGTTACAGTTTCGGTCGCCACACCACCCACTCCGTACCTAGCCGTTATGGGCTTTACCGAAGGTTATCTTCAAATCTAGACGAAAGGTATCTCTCAGCTTCGTTCTTGCTTCAGTCTGGATGCCACCGATGCGAATGCCACATGTGACAACCTCATCGGTATATTATTATCACTAAAAAAAAAAAGAACAAAACTAAAAACAAAACATCTTACGTTAGTTTCAAACAAAACTGAGTGAACAAAATACGGAAAGGAACTGAAATCTACTACCTACCCGAAGGTAAAAGAAGTGTTTAACACGCAATTACAATAAAACAAACCAACAAAAAAAAACTTACCAATTACAAAAGAATTACTTGTTCTATTTTGTTAACCATTCAATTTTATTGTTCTCAATACCTGTGTTAACTTCTGATTGTTCTTTACAGTTAATTTTCGAATTGTGTGTACTTTGTTACGCTTAGTTATGTTTTTATTGGTTATACTTTTTATTGTATTGTACTTTGTCTTAACTTATTTTATTGTCTTAGGAAGTATCACTGGATGAAATATTGAGCATATGTAACGTCATTGTTTATATAGTGATATTTCGAATTATCTTAAAAGTTGTCTTTTAATACAGCTATACGGATACCGTATAAATATTTAGAACACAGTGAGCATTCTCTAAATTTTTTATTCATCAAGAATGGATCAATCATTCTATAGATATCAAAAATCTAAGAAATTTTTTCACATTTTTGTGGAAATGCAAGCTATGTAATACATTTTTTTTTTTGTCTTCAGTCATTTGACTGGTTTGATGCAGCTCTCCAAGATTCCCTAATTGTTTATGTAATACATAATTAAAATTTTGTCGGTTTAATTTTCATGTAATCTGTTTACATTTCATACAAAACGAAAATAAAATCCCTTCATTTTAATTTATACTTACTGCCATGTTAAGTCATTATTACTTCAATTTGTGTCCATTTTTTTTATAAGGGATAAAAATTAACAGAATAAAATTTTAACGAAATTGGCAAATTGAACCTGTTTTATATTATGTGCAGCAAATTTACCAATTGAAATCTTAGCTATAGGTCTTAATTTGAAATATTTGTCATTTGGTCATCCCATCTTGTCGAAAAGTAAACGTTTGGCATTTACTAAAAAAAAGTCAGGGTCTACTTATAAAAAAATAAAGTAGCAAAAAACTTTACTCGCTCTCATTTTGGTGAAAATTCTTTTCAGAATTGAATTGCTCGGAATCCATTTTAGTAAAAAAAAAAAAAAAAAAACTTGAACGAAAATAATATTTGAATAAATATATATTTATAATTAGAAAAAAACCATTCATAAACAATAAAAATCTAAAATTACATTAGCACATTTCACTGTCACTCATCATCATCAATAAAAAAAACGCTTACAAAGCATGCAAACAATTTTATATCTGTAGACAAAATCTTAAAACTAAAGAATAATATAAAAATTAAAAAGAGATATAAAAAAATCTGTTTTAATTCTTAATTAAAACAGATTAAGCTGAAATCAAACGTTATTTTACAATATTCTTTGCAATCAAACTCTCCACAAATCCAATGAAAAATCTGTATAAACGGATTTGTAAATGATTTGTTTTATGATTAGTTCACATTATAGACTTCTAAGCTTGTGCACGGGAATATGAAATGGAAATTTTGTAGCGTATGAAAAATACAACGCTTGACCGAGATTCGAAACCAGGATCTTCAGTTGAAGTCCGAGACGCTACCACTCCGCCACACATTTTCTTTGTTATATTATACCAACTGATCTCAGTTAAGAAATAAAAGTTTATTTTTGCTAGTTAATGCCTAAATAGTTTTAACTACACACAAAAATAAATGTTCTGTTTTTTTATTGTTAAATTATTTTTATAATTTATATATATTTTTTTAATTTTTATGATAAATTTGTTTATTTTGATTTGCATGATGGAAAATAAATAAAACGATCGTTCATCAAAGTTCGTTCTATGTATTTCAGGTACTTAATCAATAAAAAAACGATGCATACATATTCGCATGCGCATGTACGCAAATTCACTCACTAGTTAATATATAAGTAATGATAATTAACTGGACATAATTTTACTTACTTTTGATTGACAGTTATCTTTTCAAATTTTTTATTTTAAAATCGTAAATATTTAAATCATAAATCCAGTAGGTAGATCTCTCTAAGTAAGTAAAAATGTGTCAAGTAGCTTAATATTAAATTATATAACAATTGACCAATTATACTAAAATTAAATAAAGAGAACTGTAATATTATAGCATTGATTTTTTTTTACGTTGTAAAACCAGCTTAATTTTTGTCAATCCTTATTTTGTTTAGGGTACGAGTGAATGAACAGCTTTCCTATACATAAAAGCTATTTGTGCGGGTCATAATTAATAATAACTTAGTCTCTTTAAAATTAATAGTTAAGATTAATAAATATTATTTTTCAAATTAATACGAGCAGTAAAATTATAAGCAGAAAGCTTGAACGTCAGTAGTGAAAAACCAACAGTAGACTATGACTGGTTGGGTGGGACCTTCCCTGTTTATAACCTTGAGACAGCGCTGTTGTCACCCTCCTCTGTTCACGTACTAACGCGTACTTCGTTTTTCTTTTTTTATATGAGTAGTCAACCTTACAAGAAGGAAAAAACAAAGCGGTCAACTCCCTCCATCACATAAATTCAGCAAACCACATTTATTTTAATAATTTTTATACCTGTGCTTTTATAACGCTTGTTTACTTTTTCGCTAATTATTTTTAATCATATATTTATTTTTTTTTGTTTCATATTTTTCCTGTGCACGGTAATTTGTATTAATTTTTCAATTTGCTGGTTGGCTTTGTTTTGACTAAAAATTTATCAAAAAAAAAAGTCAGTTGATTATTTAGAAATATATGTTTTATTTTAAAAATTGTTTAAAGTTTAAATAGTCATATTTATAAAAAAAATATTAACACGATATTTCTGGGTAATTAATTATAACAAATCTTAAACTTTGTCTTATTTATTACAATAAAAATGTGGCGTAAATCCACAACTGTAATGTACAAATATATTATTTACAATTTACAAACACACACACACACATATATATATATATATGCACACACATACACACACACACACACACACACACACACAAACAAATACGTTATGCTTTATATATACGTACATGCTATATACTAATTATGAATAACACAAATAAACAGGACGATACAAGCAGTTTATAAAATTCAATAATTCTAGTCATACCAATAACTAAATTTATTAATTGGTTGAGATTTTTGTGGTTTTTTTTTATCCTTTGCCTTGATTGTCTTAGCCCATTTCGGCCATGCGACGTCTAGCAGTCCAATACACTTCATCCACACACTTCAAAGTGTGGACTTTTCTTGTGGTTCTAAGGTCCCGTAATTCAGGACAGATCGATAAATTCAGGGCTGTCATAGACCCTTGTTGACTCAGTGGGCATGTTGCTGATTCGGCGACTTCAATGCGGTGGAGGTGGCTCTGGAAATAGTCGGTGTCCCGTCTTCATTCGAAACTGTGCAACGACCTCGTCCCTTGGAAGAACTACTGGCACTGGTTCCTTTTCCTTAAGTAATGATGCCCATTGCTTCTCCTTTAACTCCAGCCGCCATTTCTCCTCCAACTATCCCATGATTGATGATCTGATTAATTTTTTGCAGTCACAGTAGGTATTGGCTTATCGGGCTGTTCCTTTTTGACATCTTCTTTAGCTAACTGATTGACTTTTTCATTGCCCGATAATCCACAGTGTGCCGGTATCCACCATAAAACGGCTTTTTTTTCCTGTTTAGCCTCCGGTAACTACCATTTAGATAATTCTTCAGAGGATGAATGAGGATGATATGTATGAGTGTAAATGAAGTGTAGTCTTGTACATTCTCAGTTCGACCATTCCTGAGATGTGTGGTTAATTGAAACCCAACCACCAAAGAACACCGGTATCCACGATCTAGTATTCAAATCCGTGTAAAAATAACTGGCTTTACTAGGACTTGAACGCTGTAACTCTCGAATTTCCAAATCAGCTGATTTGGGAAGACGCGTTAATCACTAGACCAACCCGATGAATCACCATAAAACGACTTGTACGCCTTTTACAATCAACTCCTCAGTCAATTTCTGACACATATTAACTTGATTTGTGGAAGAGCAGGAAGCATCAGAAACGGCAATTATGGCAGCTTGCGATAATAGGTAGTTATCTATCAGGATAACTATTTTCTGCGGTTTGATCTTTTTTATGGATTCCAAGGCGAGAAAAACTGTTCTTATCTCGCCGCCTAAGTTCTGGCTAGCTTCCTCACAGGCTCTGGTTACTGGAAAGCTTCTGCATAAACTCCAGCCCCTCCATCCTTTCTTGCACTATTTATACAACCGTCTGTGAACACGTGTAACCAAAGGGGTGTGGGGTACCGCTTTCTTACAGTTTCAAGCGAAAAATTCTTCAGCTGTGTCGTTGAGCAACTTTGTTTTTTTTCGGCTGCAGGAGCTGTAGGTTGGCTTCTGCTGCATTTGTAGGGATCCCCTTGGTGGAATCATAACGAAATTTTCTCTGGTACCAATGGCAAGTCCTTTATCTTCTCTAATCGAGTCTATTTTATTAATGAATGCGACCTGGATTTAAGTCTTGTAGTGGCAGGTTTACAATTCTTCCAGTAACCAATATCCAAACGCTGCTGTTTCTCGCTCATTTAAGTGCTGCAATCTCATTTCTTATTTTGAAGGTTCTATACACGTATACAACTGATAACCGTAATTGGAATTGATTTTAGGGTTCCTGTAATATAACTCTGAGGGCCTTATTTTATACTTTTCCAATTTTTTGGATAGTGGACTCCGATGCTGTAGTGAGTAGTTCACTTCCATACTCGAGAACGGGTCTCACATAACTTTTATACGTCATACACAATGCATCTTGGTTTGATCCTCACTTCGTACAGTGGTTTTCTTAACCAGACTAAGACGCTTATCACCTTTTTCTACCAGATGGTCTGTATACTTTGCCCAACTCAATTTTTTGTCAATTAAGGTTGAGATAATCGATATAATCTTTTGTTTAGCAACCGGTAAAAAAAATCTGCGCTATAATAGCAGAGTGTATAACACGTTGATGTTTGATTTTTTTTTCAAATGAGTATAACTGATACAATGTATTTGTTTCAATTAACAGGCTATTCAGCGAGAAATTTTTCGCTCTCTTTCTCCTCTAAAATAAAGATAAGACTGCGATTATTGTGGCATTTGTAACTGCCAGTTACAATGCAATTAGCATTCAACTTTTTTTTTCTTTTATTGAAGCGGGAGTACCATATACTCTCATTAGTTTTGTGAAAAAATTAAAAAATTATTGGTTGTATTATAAATCTATCGCACACAATTGTGGGGATACAACAAGAACTTTCCTCTTCTATCACAGCATTCCACATTTCAATGCAAGTTACTAGAACTTTCATATATATATTGTTTCAGTTAAAAAACACAGTACGGTATTAGTACAAAGCTGAATAAAAAAACGTGGAACATTTTCATTTAATAAGCTATTTAAAATAATATTTATTTTAATAATAATAATATTATTAATTACAATAATTATTATAATAAATTACATTTATTATAATAATAATATTATTTATTTTAATATTTTAATAATATTTAATAAGCCATTTTCATTTAATTTGCTAACGTTGAAAGTGTAAGTGCTCTTTTTACATGGAATTTTTTTAAAACAAGTTTTCAATCTGTTAAAAAAAAAAAACAACTGCCAAAAAAAAAGAATAGGATGTTCGGCCAGTGCAGGATCATTACAGCACAGTGTAATGTAGAATTACGGAGCCCCTAAATTTTTTACTATTGGCATTAGGTTCGTGAAGGCTTTATGCCAATATGACTTGGTTAACATACCCACGTACTACAAACTTCCCGTTACCTATATCTTAGAATAACATTATTCATTCCGTTCGACCTATTGATTTTGCTGCGTAGTGTAATTTTTTTTTTCAATTTTTTAAATTTATTTGAACATATATGTATATATTTATATAATCTTTCACACTTCCTGTAACGTAAGGATTCTAACGCGGGATCATTCATCTAAATCGGTTCAGCCGTTGAGCTGCTACGGTGGAATAAACGTACATACATATACGTACACCCTAAATACATTACATTCCTTTTTGGGTAGTCGTGTAATATATTCCACGTAAAAGATTTACAGTATAAGTTTACCTCGCTAGTTCAAGTTACACTTACAATTCACTTTTTTTGTTTTATGTTTAATTCATTTTATAAAAAAACAAACATTTTTATAATAAACTCTTTTTATTAACACTTTTAGACTTTTTCGACCATCTTAAGTAGGTGCTGCTGTTATTCTTACATTATCAACTGATGTTACAACTGGCGTTTGTTTTGGCAGGCATAAATTTAGAATGTGATCAAAAAGTGTATTAGATTTGAATTAAAACTGTGTATAGTTGTTTTATTTAGAACTAAGTATAAGGTTCGTTAGTAAGTTGTGTTAACAATTACACGGTCGAGTGGGGATATCAACAGTTTTTGTTTGGTTTTATAAATGCTGTCTGTCAACGGAAAAAGTTCATAAACGTCTTATTAAAGCCAACAAAAACAAAAATAATTCTACGTAAAAGATTTTTAATTAATAATTATAAAAATGTGGTAAAATAAAATGATAATTTAAAATCTCATTGAACGGTTTTTATGACATTTATTTAACAACGTATTCAATCTCAAATAAAGATAACCTTTAATTATAACCTTCAGTCGTCCTTCAACTCATGATGATGAATTTATAGTTCTCATTATTATAATGAAATGTAAAAATGAAATAATATGATATTTAATCTATTTAATATAATAAATGTTAAATTAAAATACATAATCCAATTTCTGTTTTCAATTTTATGTTTTTTATTAACAGAGAATAAAAAAAAGTTCTCATGTGAAAACATATTTCCAAAGATAAATAAACATATAAATATTTATATTTAAAATAATTATGCGTATTAATATGAAAAATAATCCTATATATAAATAATAATTTTATAGATTATTAATCTGTAACTGATTACGATGAATGTTTATAAATATTTTTCAAATCAAACAATATTAAGACGAAAACAAGATCATCAAGGCTTCTAAAAATTTCAATTTAAGATTAATTATTTCTGACTTACCTTGAAATTTACATACTCTAAACAAAGTGTTTTCATGTAATAATTTTGAACTCTTTTCGCTTAGTTAGGGAGAGAGTAAATTATATGAATACATTTTAATCTTTATCTAAAAAATAGGAGTTTATTTTTTAAATATTCTGTAAATTAATTTTTTGTTTTAACAACAAATTATTCTGATTACACTAATTATTTTAATTTGAAGTATTTTTAATTAATTTTTATTATTCATGAGTATATTAAATCATAAGTTGTTATCTGGAAGTAAATCGTAATTATATAATTTTTTCTTCATATTAACGTAATTTGAAATTCGTTATTATTTTAAAATTAAAATAATAATGGATTTGAATAATGCAATGAATGTTTGAATAAATACAATGCTTGACTTTTTAAAAATCATTTATTATCAGAAGCTATAATTTTTCCAATCACCATTTTAAAAAAATATATATATATTTTTTACCTTTTTTTTATTTATATCTCTCTAATCAGTGTTAAAGTACTGGTAATTGTTTTATTTTTTTATTTGTAACGATTTTATTTTATTTTATATTTATTAAAACGGATTCAATGGTGTTCATATTAAATATATAATCCTAATTAGTTTATTTATGTATTTTGTTTTTTTTTTTTAAACCTGACGTACAACTTGATAAAATATGGTTGTCTATTTCCTGTATAATTATTAAAACTTATATTTATAATAAAGTTGTTTTAAAGTTTTTCTTAAAAAGTTTTCTTTTAAAGTAGTTATACTTAAAAAAATAATATTAATATAAACGGTTTAAAAACTGGCGTAAAAAATATTTTTTACATATTCTTGACTTTCTGAAATTGGACTAAATTTAAAAGTTAAAAAAAATTTCTTTAATTTTTTAGTTCGGTTTTAATCCCTGTTTCATGTTTTTTTTTTTTTTTTTTTTTTTTTTGGGGGGTTATTTAATAAGTATTTATTTGAACTTTGGTCACGTTTATATCTTTTAACATTTTCTTTTAGTTTTTTTAAAACAGCTCCCAATTGAAGCTGTTCTTTTTTTTGAGATGTTTGGGCATCAACTGATGTAGTCATTTAGACCAAAATGGAAATTTTGTAGCGTATGAAAAATGCCACGCCTAATCGGGATTCGAACCCAGGACCTCCGGATGAAAGGCTGCGAAGTTTTTCTTATTAAAATTTCACTACGGTTTTCTTTAATCCATCCAGATAAATTCTAGAGTAGTTTCTTAACGTTCTAATTGAGGTTTAAAAATAATTCTCTATGACTCATAAATTTTATTACTTTATAAATTTTATATTCCTGTAAGAAATAAATTAACTGATACAAAGAAAAGGAAATTTAGATATAACTTTAAAAAAATCCCTGTCGGCACGCCGGAAGGCGGAGGTAGATTTCACCGGTGCTAAGTAGGGGATAAAAAAGATTTCCACCTTAAAGTTAAGAAAAACTTCAAATTTACTCAATACGACAATGGTTGCATGTGAAAAAATGTTTCACATGTTTAGCATACGACAAGCTCCATTTTTTAAAATTTCAGCAACATTTCGGTCATCCCTTGCCGTAAGGGTTGGTCATATCAAAAATTGTTTCAAAAATTTTAGATAATGTTTAGAGGACTAATGATCACTTTAAACCTATTCGATAGTGTGCCTATTAAGGTAGGTATGATTTTTTTGTCTTCGAAACCCCATTCCCCCCCCCCCCTTGGAGCAGTGGTTGGAGAAATCAAAAAACTTTACTTAGATAAGTTTTAAACCCTTATCCAAAGAATAGTAGAAACTTTATATGAATTCGATATTTTACATAGTAAGAAAGTTATAGCGATATATTTTTTCTATAAAGCCCTCCCATTTTCACCCCCATGACCGCGTTTTGCCCATTAACGAAGTCGACCGATAAATTGGGTCTTTATATTTTACGTATCAATTTGAAAGTGATTAGCACAAAATTATGACAGTTATCGAGTCCACAAGAAAGTGAAATATATATATAAACTTTTAAGTGACGCTGGTTTTGGGGTCTGGGGGATGTGAAAAGCGAAGATATGTAGAATTTTACCGGAAGTCGAATCGTGGTACCCATTACAATAGGTAGCCTTCTTATGAAATCTACCTAAAACCCACTGAATTACATTTGTATACCTACCACAATGGTGAAATTAGATAAACATGTGTTTGAGGTGGTTCATTCTTTACCTGTAGATTACGTTTTTAATTAAATTTCTTATTCTCTTTCTACCCCAATATTTCTCTTTCCCATGAGTTTTACAAAACCAACCAAGCAAAATCAATTTTCTTTCTTCAGTATACATTGTCGTTTATTATATCCAACTTCTAATAGGCTCAAATGCGAGAGAGCTACTCTGTTGAGTTTTCTATGGACAATAGGAGACATAGGAGTATATCCTAATGATTTTAACTAATGAATAAAACTATATCTGTATAGAAAAAAATAAGTTATTAACAAAATGTTTAATATATTAATGATTTTTTTTTTTCATTATTTAAAAACATACTACTATTATCATTTGTATTTCTAGTAAGGTCTGATTGAAGGTAAACACCTAAACTTAATACATAGACACATATATATCTTAATGACACGCTCTGTAAATACTTTTTAAAAATAAAAGCCTATTTTACTTTTTAAACAAAAAAAAAGTATATTTTTATTTGTACTCAGCCTATACGTGACTACAAATGTTTATATTTACTCGCGCT